>NC_058405.1:10864240-11164240 GCF_002201575.2 Neomonachus schauinslandi
CGGCTGCATTCCACGGAGAGCGAAGGGTCTGCACGCACGCGAGGGCTGCTCTTCTGCTCCTCACAAGGACAGCGGGCAGGGCTTCGGCACGGCTACCCCCCTCAAGTCGTCCCTTCAGGGCAGGCAGGGACCCCGCAAGACGGGAGAAGGGCAAGGCCCCCGGGGCCGCACCTGCCACGCAGCTACCCCCACCCCCCGCCCCCAAAACGCGGCCGGACCCGCACCACGCTCGCTCAGGCCCCTAGGGGCCAGAGCGTCCCGCCCAGGCCCCTGGAAATGGATCTGAAACTCAACGTGACGGAATCGAAATTCTCTCCACAGAGTAGTCATCGGCTCGCCACCTCTGGGTGCCCACGGCGGGGACCTGGGCAAGCTTGGTCCCCGGCCCCCACCCAGCCGGGCTTCCCCTGCTGTCGTCTGAAAGCCCATCCCCGACCCGGTGGGCTTCTAGGGGGTGGGGGGCACAACCTACCCCCTCTGCGGCAGGTTTGACCCCTCTCAGCTGCTCAGCCCACGGCTCAGAATCTGCAGGCCAGACAGAGCGCCCCTCACTGGTTCTTTATGGGATCTTCAAGTAAGTGGATTCACAGTTAATGCAAACAGGAGAAGGAAATGAACCCGGGAGATTGCTGGTGGTCACAGCAACGGGGCACAGACCACCCTGACAAGGATGCCACAGGGCCCACGCTGGAGGGCGGTGGAGCCTGGGCCACGACCCCACACCAGGCTCCAGCCGGCCACGCCGGTGCGGAGATCAGGGCCCGCGGGAGACCGGCCACAAGTTCACGGGGCTCTGCTCCCGTTGCCCACTGGTCGTCCCTCCTGGCTGGCTCTGGGGGCTCGTACCCTGCGTCATTCCCAGGTGACTCAAGTGGCAGGGCTCCAGTCACACTACTCAGAAAAACAAAGCCTCTCATTTAGACAGAGGTAATCAGCAGAGGTGGGAAAGTCCCAAAGTTAAAATACTCCCCTCTTTTTTATTGTGTCACTCTGGCAATTTGATTAAACGGACTTCAGAGAAGGTGCCTCTGGATTCACAGGGGCCACCCGGCAGCACGGCCCTGAATCTATGTCCGATCCTCGATCCTCACAGCTCCGGCCTCCTGATCCCTCCTGGTCCCCTCCTGGTCCCCTCCCTTGGTCTGCAGGTCTCCATTTCCACTGCAGTCTGGATGGAACTTTAAGTGATTCACTGCTCCCTCTCTGCTCACTTGGGCAATGGGTTTTATGGTCTGTTTTCACTCATTCATCCCTAGAAGAGAAAGAACTCTTGGAAGTCGTTCCTTGAAACCCCACAAAATAGGGAAGGACGTCTTGGTCAGTAGAATCATGTTACACGCACACATGGACTTGATCTAAATTCACACTCTTTCATCCCTCAACAATCCCAGCCAGAGGAGCTCCGAGACTGCAGGCTGCGCTGTCATGGGTGCTCCGCCCGGGGTTGTGTGTCTCCCCCCCGCCCCGCCCCACGTCCCCCTCGATCGCGGAGCTGGGGTGCAGAGGCGGCGGCCCGCCTGTGCCCGCGGGGCTCGGAAGGTCGTGGGGACACCTTCCGCGTTTCCTCGGGTGCTCGTGGGCAGGGAGCGCTGGGACAGCTCACACGGGAGGGCACGGCCACCGAGGGCTTTGCGCGCACACTTCTCTAACACTTTTGTGCATCATCTGATAAAGGCTCACTGATTGTGACAGGAGGTCTCCAACATTGGGCTTACAAAATGGTCACAAGCCTCGCAAGTCTTTTTGATAAACCTAGTCAGCCTGATGTACTTCCCTGCTCCCTGTCTAATTGGTGTAAAGTTTGGAGGTCCGAGTCCTGTATCTTTCATCCGGCTTATTGCGTCCTCTCCTTTGACATGGGGTCAAGGTTCACATTCGCATCCGATTATCAGAGCGCACTCATTAAGCGGGGGGCCTGCCTCGCTCCAAAATGAGTAAGCTGGAGAGAAAACCCGGCCCATTTACTCAGCAGATTTTCGCATGTTTAGGAGGCTGCATGTCGCCCGGCAGTGCTCCGTGCTGAAGAGTTTCAGACATCTCCAGCTGATGATTAATTGTGAGTGATGGGAAATAAAATCCAGTCAAGCCAGCTGCTTGCCATGGTTGGCAAAATGACTCTAATGGATATAGGCTGCCAATTTTCCAGTTTTACTGGCAAGTCTTCCAAGTGTAATTAAGGGAAGTTATAAATGATATGGAAATCTATCAAGTCCCATTTATTTTCAGAGGACTCTTTCCCCAGAGACTTTTATCTTCAAGCTTATAGTATGCTTTGTTGTGCTAATGATTTAAACCCCTTCTTATTTCTGATTAAAGCCCCCAATATCCTTCTACCAAGTTCGCCTCACTCCTTCCCCAAAGATGAAAAGGCCCAGAACCTTCCCCTGCACACGTCCCTCTTGGAAAGCACGCTAAGACTGGGACACGCTTGGCAACTTGTATCATTCAGACTGCGAACGCATGAAGAAAGCTCAAAGAAAGTGCAGGAAGAGAACGAGCAGCAAGAGGGGGAAAAAAGACCTCCACCAAACATAAAAGGAAGCCCCCAAAAGTCCAGACTTGAAAGCTGTGCTCGAGAGCAGACATTCATCAGAAGGTGGTGTAGCTCACTAATGTTATTTGATTTGGAATAAAAGCATGAAAATGATGGCAAAGGCCTAAAATTGGAGATGTAAAGGCTGACTGCACAGTATTCCATTTCTCAATTTCATCCTTCAGAGCCACAAAATGGGGGTGATACAGTGACGGGATGAGGTTTACAGTAACAGCTGTGCTCTTCCCACACAGGGGAGGCCCTTCTAATGGGCGAAGGTCTGTTTTGAACAGACGGGGAGTAACAAAACAAGGTTCCCTATTAAGAGTGTGCAGTCCTATTTCTGATGAAGAAAACGAGTACGGGAGTCGGATTTCCTCGAAAATGGCCCCTAGACCCTCTCTTTTGTCGTCCCAAACCAGGGCTGTTTTAGAGGGGTTATCCTTCCGGTGGCGGGAAGCGGACAGAATGTCACGGGGGGCTTCCCCCCACCCCCCGCCAGCCCACTTCTCCGGCAACTGTAAAGAACATACAGGAAACAATGCCAGTGGCATGTGGCTTTCTACTGCGCTAAACATTCACACAAAAGACAGGTTCATCCGTCATCGCGGTATCTGGATAAAAAATTAGCTCCTGATGGATGGTATTTGGAGCTTACCTGCTGCTAGTACATTACGAGAGAAACACAGGTTTTGAAACCCACATGACACTAGAAAGTGCAGACCATGAAATGCGACACGTGCAGGCGCACATAATGTACGCCAGATTATACAAAATAATAAATAAGCTATTTAAACCCTCTGCCTAAAATCGGGCCCGCTGCAAGGAACCCTGGGTCACTTCTACGCAGGCCCATTAATGCACAGCATCTGCTGTGTAGAAGCAGGGCACGAAGCACTTCCGAATGATTTCAGCAATTAAAAGAAAACTGTTTCCTGCCTGTTCAGACAGCAACTGTTTCAATGCAAGAGTGAGCACCAAATCACTGTGTGCAGCTGAAAAATTAAGTCCTCTTTTTGGGGAAGAGGGGTGGGTGGGAGGAAGAATTTTTATGGAAAAGGGAGCCCTTCTTTTGTTGTCCTACGGTTCTGTGTTTTTCTGCCAAATTAGACAGAAGGCTCGGAGGGCTTCCCGGCCCGCCGCAGTCCCCCCTTCTCCTGCACCGGGCCACCCGAAAGCGCGGATCAATATCAGCCCCGCTGACGACGCCACAAAAGTGAAAATCCTTCAATTACATTTTTAAAGGCTGTTCTACTTAGAACACAGGTGCCTGAATGCAATGCATTTTACGGCCCTTAGATCTGAAGAAAGACACAGTTAACAGCCACGAGAAAAAGGCCTCTCAGATTTGGTTAAAAGGCACTACCAGAATCTGATTATAATAACTTCCTCTTTCTGAGCCTGTAAGATAGGCTGGTAAATATCCCCTGATATTTCCCGAAGAAGAAGAAATGTGCATTCACATCCCAACATCTTCATGTAAAGAGGGAGGGAGAAAGACCCCGGGAGACCGTCTAGTATTTAAGCAGTGACGACGGAAGGAACCATCGTCAAATTACAAAGAAAGAGGAGGCCAGCGACAGAAATGCCACCAAACCCCTTATCTGCAGTCTGAGGCCTCCGGCAATGGGCTTGTGTGCAGGCCGCCTGACTCACGGGGAAGGGCACGCGCAAGGGGGGGTGACGCATCCACCAAGGCTGCTGGCTGGGGGGACTCGGCGTCCCTGCCTGCCCCACGCTGGCCTGGCTCCCCTGGCTGCCCGGAGCCACCTCCCTGACACTGTGCAGTGGGCGACCGAGCAGGGAGCGAATACGGAGTCGTGGCCGATACAAGTCCAGTTTTCCTTAAAATGAAAAACATTTCTCCCTCCTGCCCTCGAAGTAAGCCTGGAACTGGAGCCAAAGCCCCTAGAGTGAGAGAAAAACTCACAGTATCTTTAAGAGATCAGTCTGGATCCTCTATCTCTGTGAAGTATGCGGTCTTCAAGTACTCAGTGACTCCATGTTTTTGGTTTTTGTTGTTTTGGGGTTTTTTTTAAGCAAAAGGGTGAGGAAAGATCTTTTGAATCTTGGTAAGGTTGCAAACTGCCATCTTCAAAAATGGTTAAGACCAGGATAACATAGCCTCTAATCCCAAGCAGATCATTTCTTGAAAAATAAAATCAAATGCCAAACTTACAGGAGACTCGCCTGCAACATTTAACTTACTGATGAATCTGTAAAAATAGTTTCTCTATACTGGTCATTATCTTAAGTTAAATTGTAAAAATTCTCAAATTGTTACCTCCAACAAAAGTTAACCCTAACACTGAAAAATGAATGTTATCTGGAAAAGTTTTACAAAAAGGCCAAATTCCGGGTAGCAATCACCTCTGAAGAAGGCAGGACAGGAATTTGATTAAGGAGGGACCCCAGGGCAAGTTCACCATATAAGCAACGTTTTATTGTTAAGTACATTCGGAAGCAAATATGGTAAAGATGAGCAGAGAGCATCTGAGCACGTGTATTATTCTCTGGACCTTCATGCGTGTAATGTTTTGTAATCTGAAGTTTCAAAATGTGAAATAATGAATGCATAGATTTATTTATACATGCTTTGGAATACAGTCTGAGGTTTGGCTGGAAAACTGGCATCTTGTCAAATAAAGTGCTATCAAATATGAAAATTTAGTTAGTGTAATGATTTTAGGATTGTAAATCAAGGTATCCAGAAACTGGAAAATGGATCCGTCAGGCCAGGTGCTCGGCCGGGAAAAGATGCCATCATGGATACTGGGCCGTACGAGGTACGCAGGTCCCTGCCAGACAAACCCAGGTCAGGAGGTTTGTTCTGGATTCTAGATGTACGCTGCTCATCTAGATACCTGAGAGCAAAGGAGGCTTCAAATCTGTTTCTTCAAGATTTGAAAACCAGAGGTCTCTTGCCAAGTTTATTTGCAACCTCCCCAGGATCGGCTGTGGGCTCAGTTACAGAGGTTTGGGGGCAAAGGAGTGTGTGTGAACACCATGGTCTGAAACGGTGCACCTGGGTCTCGGGATCACTGGCCATCCCACTGTTTGGGAACCTTCCCCTAGAAGCGCTGAAGGAGCACACCCAAGGAGGACAAACATCAGGGCGAAATCTGGGTGGTACTCCTACTAACGATTACAAATTTTATGTTCTCATGGGTGCACTTGATAGGATTCCATTTTCTGCCCAAGACACCGTGCACGAGAACAACAGTCCCAAACACCTACTCCCCCTTCTGCTAAAGGCCGGTTCCATTACGCAGTGGATCTTCCCCATCCTGGCCCCACAAAAATACTCCCAGGCCTGTCTTACCAACACTGAACAGGCTACGTGGCAAGCGAAGCAGCAACAGGTACTCACTGCCAATCTAGGATTTGACCTGGTCTCACAAGTGATAATTACAAAAGAATGCCACGTAAATGGGGACACCGCCCACTCCTGGTTCATGTCTCAGTTCTACTGTATTGAATAGGATGGATATTTTTGTAACAAATCTGAGAGGTCTGCTGAATCGGAAGCTAACTCAGAAGAAATCCTGATTCATTGCAACAGTAAAACCTCCCCTTGGGTTGCCTTATTTTTTATTTTTATTTTGTGCTTTGTTTCTGGTATCAAAGGGCTAACAAAACAACTGTGCCCCGAGTGACTATATTTTACGCTTCAGAGCCAAAACGGAAACTGTGTGACATTTTGGCAGCTCTCAGCCTAAAGCTGGCCGGTACGCTCTGCCCTTATTCTGAGAGAATGTGTGTTTCTAATATTTTTGTTCAAGAGTATCATAAAGGTAGGCATTTTAAAAATTAAAACAAATTATTAAAAAAATGCTGTCTTGGATTAAAGGGCCCTCAGTTTAGGACGGTGCTAAATATACAGAAAAATAGGTATTTTTCCAACGGAAATGAGAATCAGTCATGAAAGTATTTTCAGAGGGTGGATTACAAAAAAACAAACAAAAAGGCCCAACAGACTAAAGGCATATCAAAGTCATTCTATCAACTGTTTTCTGAATTAAATGGGTGACTCCTGACTTTCCATAATCCACTCCTACTTTGTTTATTATTGGGTTTGTTTGTATGCATTTGACTGTCCGTTGACCAGAATCCCCTCCCCACGTGTACAAAAAGGCTATTGTACAATCATTTAAAAAAATGATTTTACTGCCACATTTAATGTCAAATACTATGTAAGAGACATGGAAAGACATCAGAAACTTTTGCCGTATGAATCCAAAAAAACACAGCCTCTGTGCTCAAGGAGGGGAAAGACTCTCCCACAGGAAGCTGAGCGCATTTATTACTTCTGAACAGCCACCCCACATCATTTTGCCCTGAGGTGGTGTTTTTTTTTTTTTTAACTCCGTTAAGACGTTTTACTTCACAAAACAGATTTATTATTTATTATTTATGTGATGCTTTTGTGGAACACATTATTGCCAGGCCCACCATTCTAAGATCTGTCAGGCTTTACTTAACCTAAATATAAAAATTACAGATTACTGAAATTTAAACTATTACAAAAAAACCACAACATTTCAGCGAATAAGAGAATAGTTATAGGCCCCCATTTGTCTCTTAGGTCCTGTTTTCCTTGAAAACACACAGAGATGATTGATGCCATTATCTTTCTACCGATAAAAGTAGAACTTCGGCTCAGCTATTGTTAGTACTAAGCACAACACAACATGCCCCGCAGTGCTAAAATAATTTAAAACCACAAAACTTTAAAGTTACCAGTATTCTTTTCTCATAATGGCCTCAAGTAAGTGCTCTGCCTTTGGTCAAAGGAGAGTTTCTTGGGTTTTAATTACACAAGGCAGATCTAATTATAGAAGCTGCTGTTAAGAGTCCACGATGAAACTTCTCCCCCTGCATTTGGTGACGGTATTAGCGGCTTGGGACACTTTTTGCAAATAATAACTCAAGAGAAAATACCGTTTTACCAAACACAATGGCACAGAATAAGAAAGGAAGTTGTGCAGGGAGTGGCAATGGGAAGCCGGAGAGAAGAATTAAAGAAAGCACGCGCGCTCCTTGACCAGCCTAGGCACGGGCGTGCGAAGAGCATTCGTTTCTGGGTAAGGCGAACAACACAGACCTTAGGAGCCAATTTGCTCCTAAGGGGTGTACCCCCCATATCTGTCTTTAAAGGACTACATAAAATAGAGGTCCCATTACGCCACAGTAACATATTCTTAACAGCTAGTTCTCAAATTAAACCCTTCTCCAATACCAACATTGAATTATCGGTGGTGGTTTTCAGTATCTGAGCTACCCCAATGAACCAACGACTAATACCACATTGTTCCAATTTACTAAATGCCTTGCTTTCCCACATTAAATTATTAGCCAGGAAATGGAAAGTAAGAAGGCTAAACCCCCCCTGGTGTCTGGAGAAGCTAGACCAGGAGAAAGCAGTTGCTGGAAACAAGGAGGCTGCATCCTCCCAGTTCTCTGCCCCGGGGAGTGGCTCGAGGGAGGCTGGTGCCAAGGAGGCTCAAGACCACAATCTGAGCCCCCTCCAGCCTCCCTTCAGGTTTTGACTCAGGTGTTGGAAAAGTAAGGATTTCAGTTACACACTTATACAGTTTTTAAGTGCAAATGTGATTTTATAATTAAAGCCACACAATTAGGACTGACAAGCTCAGGATGGCAGCCTATGTAGCCTCTAGAAAAGGCTTATCTTCTGGGAAAACAAACAAAATAACCCACCACGTTATTTACCAACCTACGCGTCTAGTTGCTAGACGATTCCACAGACTGCTCTGATGATGTGTGTGAGTGTAGGATTTATTTATTTATTTTAGGGAGAGAGAAAGTGCGCCCGTGCATGCAGGAGGAGGGGCAGAGGGAGAGGGAGAGAATCCTCAAGCAAACTCCCTGCTGAGCAAGGACCTGGAGGCGGGGCTCGATCCCACGACCCTAGACCATGACCTGAGCCAAAACCAAGAGTCCACCGCTCAACCGAGCCACCCCAGCGCCCCAAGTGTAGGCATTTTTACAAAATTTTTAATTTGAGCACAGTGGACACACAGATTACATTAGTTTCAGATATACAACATAGTGATTTGACATCTTGGTGTAGGCATTTCTTAACATCAAGGCCAATGGGCCATCATCTTACGACCCTAACCCTTTAGAAAGAAGATACACAATATGCAACACGTATGTGTAATTTCTATGTATCACTTCTCCCAAATCCTTAAGATAGTCTTTTTTTTGTTTTCGTTTTTTAAAAGATTTTATGTATCTGAGAGAGAGCGGGAACACAAGCAAGGGGAGCGGCAGAAGGAGAGGGACAGCAGGCTCCCCAACGAGCAGGGAGCCCAATGCCGGGCCTCCATGCAGGACTCGATCCCAGGACCCTGGAATCATGACCTGAGCTGAAGGCAGACACTTAATGGACTGAACCTCCCAGGCGCCCCCTGAAGACAGTCTTAATGAGCACTTTCTTCTAGGAATGTCAATGCCGTCAAAGTAAAGATGACAATTCATGGCTACTGAGCCTCTTCTATGCTTTTCTAGAAAAGCAGGCAGAGTTCCATTTCCGTATCCTCAGGTAAAAGCAATTGCTAAGTCAGTTCTCCAACTTCATTTACCAATTTCAGAACTAATCATTTAAACAGCTGAAGCGGATTGTTTTTTCTTAATTTTCATTTATTGTAAGTATCTTTCTAGAAGCCAGTGCCAACTACATGAGTTCTTCTCAACATTTTACTTATGTTAATACAGAAATAGAGAGGCAGTTTTAATGCCCCTTTACGGGAAAATGCGTAAACTCCTGTAACTTACCGAGATACAAAATGGAATCACCATACCATCTATTGAAGATGATCGTGTTTGGCCATTATTTTCCAGCATGTAAATAAAAATACTAGTATTTAAATATCCTCTAGAAATCTGGTTGCATCTTTGTTTTCTTCTTATTTTTGCTGCAAATCAATAGAGGTTTCTATCCATGCTCTATGAAATGCATGTATCCCACCAACCTGTCCATAGCATGTTATTGCAAGACTGAAAATGTGAGGAAATACTAATATAGCTTTGATTTGTGCCTTAATGTCACAAGGTCGAGATGAAAAGCTTTAAACTGGGATCCTAAATTATACGTATCAAGTAACGGAAGGGCTCTGGTACTACACGGTTTATGGAATTAACTTTCCTCAGTTCCCTTCCCATTTACTCCAGAAGTCATACAGGAAGTTCCCCCATTAAAGGGCTATTTCTTGGTATCAGTTCTTTAAGGATGCTCAAAGCCCAGAAAGCTAGAAAGTACATAGAAATTTTAAATAAAATACTTCCAAAATACTAAATCTGCCAGTTAACAGAATGAATCTGGCCTTATTTCTATTCTAGTCCCAGGTCTCTGAGGGGGGAGGCACTCAAGAGATCTGGTTACTAACCCACTTCAAATGTGCACCAGTTGGACAGAGAATGCACAAAAGCTATTTTGCTGTTCCATGGGGGGAGCAGGAGTCAAGAAAGAGCTGCACGGAGCATGATCACGCCTCAGTCCGCCCCATCCCACAGACAGGCGCGGTCCTTACCATGTCTCCAGGCTTGACAGAGACGGCCACCACCACACCAGGCATCGGGGAGCGCAGAATACTGCTTGTGTCCTCGGCCACTTTTTCTGGCATAAATTTGTTCAGTTCTGCAGCCAGTTTGGTTAAGATATGCACCTGATACTTAAGGGGGGATAAAAAAACATAAATGAGTTTAAATGAAGAATTTTCCTCAAATTATCATTCATGCAGAATCCGTTTTTAGCTTTGATAATGATAACATCTTTGAAGTCAAATGGTTTTGAATTACTGTACTTAAAAACAAAAATATATTTGTTTGTTTCTGGCACATGCTGTGAGCTAATTATTTAAGAAATTTCTTGAAATAAGAACAACTCCACTAGCTAATTAGTGACAAACAGTAGTCACCCCGTCTCATTATGAGAAGTGTCTCAAAACTTCGTAAAGAAAACAGTGACAATTTTCCTTGTATTCACTTCACCGCTTATAAACTTCTCCCAGTTAACAGGAATCCCGTGAGCTGGCTGGGTCAGCCAGAGGGAGAGGGGCGGCTGTGCGAGCACCCGCCAGCAGATGGCAGCAGATCGCTGTCTCACGCTCCCCACTCCCCTCCAGAGCCACTGGGCCACCAAGAAGTTAAAGACAAAGGGTTTCAGTGTTTGTTTGGGGCAAAATCATATTTAAAATTTAGTATTTTTCTAGAGACACAATATGTTATATTCACTACTGGAAAAGTTAGCTTTCTTTTTAGGCACAACGTGAGGTAGCCTTTCCAAGGTACCAGGATGGTTAGGGTAATATTAAGATGATACAGAACGAGTATCTTCTGCGCTGAGAGACAATAATATCAAGATTTTAAAACCACTGAAAGTTAACGTTGTGCACAAGCAAGTATTTCAATGGAAACTTTTGTAGGTGGCTCTCAAACAATTAGGGGCACATTAAAGGGAGTTCAGTCAAACAGAACATTTCTAATAAAAGAGAATTCCTCCCTGGCAGGAAAAAACCCTCCCCATCTCTGTGGACAAACACAGGAGCCACAGTTTGGTCTGTCCAAAAAGAAGCAAACTAAAATGGTTTGAGGAGGTGCTACTCAGGGAAGTTGAAACCACCACCTGAAGATTTTGGATTCCTACCAGGCCGCATCTCCCGGGGTAAGACGGATGCGGCATCGAGGCGGCTCCATATTGCTGGGACAAAAGCCGCCTTAACTCAAAGCCTCCTGTGGGCATCATGACGGCAGGGATGTGAGAGCAAAACAGAACCCACTCTTCTCATTCTGGACAGGGGTGGGGGCCATCTCCAAGCCTGCTCTTTGCAGGGCCTATTTATTCAAAAGGGTGGGGGAGGGCTCCAGGAGGAGCAGATTTGCCACTGTGACAGGTTGCATAATAACATCTTTTGCATGTTTCTTTACTCCTGAGTGTGTGTTTTGCAATCAAGACATACAAGTGTCTGCCAGTTTCTGAAGGATATGATCCTTAAGTGAAATTACAGTGCAAATAAAAGCTTTTTGCTCCTATTAAAATTCATCTGAGTCATAAGCGGCAAGGGAAAAGCAAGGAGAGTGCATTCTGCTGTCAGTCTAATAAACATTCTGGGCAGAGGGACTATTTATCAACGGTGAATTGTACCTCAAAGTCCTTCATTAAACTATGGGGGAGGTGGTGGACAGCGAAAGAAGGGAGAATATAATTGTACCAAATTGCAGTTTTCGTATCTGTGCTCCGTCCGCTTTAGAAGAGAAAACCCAACATCGCTAGGAGGAGGCGAATCAACAGGAAAGCCACTTCTCTAGCTGCCTGCACCCTCTGTCGCCCCCTCCATGGGACTGGCCGGCAAATGGCCCAGCTGTCCAGCTTCGGTGCAGCACCCAGATGGATTTTTCCCCCCTTGTTTTTCGTACCATTTGACTTCAAAACGTTAAGTCGAAATTCAGGGAAACTATCTTTCTCCACTGAGGATAATATAATTTATCACATTTCACCACAGTGGATAGGCTTAAAAACTAATTTTAGCTATATCACAAACAAGCCTTAATATAAATAAAGAGCTAAGACTGTACCCAGCTCCATTTCTCCCCAGAAACTACAAGATCCTGCCTAAAACTGGATCCTTTTACTATTTTTATAATTTTCATATCTTTTGAATTCCTTTCTCCGTAGGACTCCTGCTTTGCTTGGAAAGAGATGTAAAACGGTCACAAAACTCAACGCCTTTAGATGCAGTCTTTGTTATTGATGAGATGTTCCTTTTCCTTTTTGTATTTGTTTATTGTTCTTAAATCTGTTTGGGGGATAAGCGACTTATTGTAATCACAAGTGAAAAATAACAACGGGGTAAATGCCTCGGGAGAGGCCTCGGTGCAAATAGTTGGCTAAGAAACGACCTTTCTGAATAATAAAAGAGGAGGCAGCAAGAAGGTTCTCTTTTTAAGATTACCTTTGATGTTGTCCTGACCCCTTCGGCGTGCCCGCACAAACAGGCGTCTTAAAACAACGGCTTGGCTCTGAGCTCGCCCGCACGGTGGCCCACGGGGCACTGGCTGGGGTGGGAGCCGAGCGGTAGGGCATCTGGGCCCAGCAGAATGAACTGCCTGGTGAGAACCAGAAGAGCTTTTTGATGCCCCCAGAAAAGAAATCACTTAAGGGCGCCTGGGTGGCTCAGTTGGTTAAGCGACTGCCTTCAGCTCAGGTCATGATCCCAGGGTCCTGGGATCGAGTCCCGCATCGGGCTCCCTGCTCTGCGGGGAGCCTGCTTCTCCCTCTCCCATTCCCCCTGCTTGTGTTCCCTCTCTCGCTGTGTCTCTCTCTGTCAAATAAATAAATAAAATCTTTAAAAAAAAAAAAAAAAAGAAATCACTTAAGAGTGTACACTAAGGCTTTCGGAGCTTATGATCAAAACTGCTGTTTACTGGTTTCTCTGAATTCTTAGGGGGCCCGGGCAGAGCAGCCAAAGCTGAGAGAATTCGGGAAAATGCCCTAGGACGCGCGCGGAGTTGGGGTTTTGCTCTAGGCATTTAACTATTCCTAATGGGTTCTGCAGAACTTCCCCGGAGAGGTTCAATTTTAAGTTGTTGTGACTGTTTGCAAGCACGGAAACCACAAACTTGAGGTTTTGGGGGTGGGAGTCCCAAGATTTTAAAGGCTGGTTGACAGGACACGGAAGTCCAATCCTCTAGGAGGCCAGAAGGCTCTCACCCTGCAAGGTCATGAGGGATTAGACGCTACTCGGCGGCGGGGCCTGAGGTGGACTCGTTCTGGGTTCATCAGTAGATGGAGCCTCACTGTGGCTTTAGGGAGGTGCTCCTAAACCACAGGCAAATGATCACGTTCTTGAAAAACACAGCTCACAGTGCAAGTGCACGTCAGAACAAGTGCTCTCCAGGGCTCCGTGCAGGACAGTAATGGGAAGGAATGAGGTGCTGTCTCATGACCCCAGGCCGGGTCTCTAAGCAAATCAATTGTATGGTGTCTGCAACGTAAAACCATGTCTAACACGAAAATTTCTCCCAACAAGTTCAAAAGAAGAAAGAGAAGGGAATCACACCAGACATAAAAGGATCAGGACGAAAACTACGAGAAATGGATGATTAAAAGGGGGCACAATGGAATTGTTTTAAAAATTAACATGCAGCTCTTAACATGGAACCTGACAAAACGGGGGAAGGGTGGGGAGCAGGGAGCTGTGGGATTTGGGGAGAAGGAGGGAGAGCGGTCACGGTTTGGGAGGGATATATGCTTTTTGATCAGATTGGTTAAGGAAAACACCCTGCAAATGGGCCCACCGCCCACCAGTAGCAGGCACGCACGCGCGCGCGCACACACACGCACACGCACGGCTCCATGTGCCATGGACAGGAGTGCAGCCCTCACTATGAACATGCTCCACTCAGGTGGTCACACAGAACACCCTGCTGCTGGCCTCTGCATCTCCCCGGGGAGCTTAAATCCTCGAGCCTCTGAGGTCTCCCAGTTTCCCAGCAACTTGACACATCCCGCGTGCTCGCACCTGCATGATTCCAAGGTCTGTGGGCTCCTTGCGAGATGAGTGCTTGCAGTTTGCTTTACATATATTTTCAGCTGTGATTTACTCTGCAAGTAGCTCACCTCTGGTTTCCATTTCTATGTCATTCTTCCAAAACAACGAGGAGTTGATGTACAGTTGCTGAACTGCTAGTGTTCTTGCCTGGCAACTGTGGACCATCTCGGTCAAGGGTAAATGATGAACTTCACTGGGCATTATTTTACATCGATTCCCTTAACATCCTGAAGCCCTGGCCACATCCTATATATGGGCCCTCACCAAGTCAGGTGGCCATGCATTTCTCCAGATACAAGGCTCTCTTCTCCCTCTTTAGTTTTCTACCTCCCGACCCCAAGAGTTCCCCACATTCAACTGTCTTCATTTCCATAGTGTGGCCTTGAGAGCTAACACTCCAATGTGCCCCTGAAAGTCTACTCTCCTAACTCCAAGGTGGAGAGCAATTGTCAATGTTCTTAAAGTGACAGAATCGACTCGCTGCAAAACATGACATGTCTCTAAAATCACTGAGGTGGAATGAGAATCTTAATTCAACTTTTCTTCCCCCCTAAGATCTTTGTGGGCTACACCATTAACACTGGAGGCCAAACAGAGCGAAGGTTCGCTGCCATGCAAAACGCGTTCCCCTCTACTCAGCATCGGGGCCCAGCAAAGCCAACCGGGCTGAACTCTCCAGGAAGCACGGAGAATTAGATCCCGGAGCTGCCATTCTCTGGGAGGGACACCCCCGGCGGAGAAGGTGAACGGAACAGCGTGTACGGCGGCAGCCACCGGGGCGGCCTCCTAGCCGAGCGCGGTGACAACTCCATCCGCACAGTCTCGAGGTAGCTGTCAATCAGGACGCATCATTTAATCCAACAGCACTCGGAGGACTCTCTCCCGACAACCCACATGACAGCAGATCTACAGCTCTATTTATATCAGCGCCCAGTTGTGTTTACAATGCGGTGGCAATTAGAAAAGATGCAACAGGCAGCAATATTATGGAGATTTCCATTTTGCAGTACTGCCCCGTAAAGTGTGATCCTGCTTCACCGAGTCAGGCTAAATGACAAAAGGCTATTTTCTTCACTCTCCCAGCGCAGACAGCACTTCATTTGCAGCTATCTATAATTAGATTAATGGTGTAGTGCAGTACAAAGCAGGCCCACTTCACATCAGATAGCATATGAATTAGGACAAACACTTATTTCAACTCCAGGCAGAGAAAGCAATGACTGGGGTATTTAGCATACCCTTTATGGTGGAATGAGATGTTAATTGCGTACCATTACCTCTAAACTGCTTGCTTGTTGTATAAATCACTGTGCTAATTGATGCAGAGATAGAAATGTAGCCACAGGCAAGAAAGCAAAGGAATGAGGGCTGAAGATGTTGGATAAAGGATTATCGAGTAAAACCATATGGAGATGAGGTTCCTTTGAAACCTTTCCTTTCTGCCCATGAGCAGGATTTCTTAAAAGTACCGAAAAACTCTTGGTGTGAGGAGAGAAAATTTAATTTTTCACATTCCTTTTTAGAAACACCCGTTTCTTTTAAAAGTTCCTGGCTGCCAGAAATCCAAATAAGAGGTATGTGGAATTAATCTGAATATATACTTACAAAAACACGGGCTGTGTCGGGCTGTGTCGTTTTCAAAGCCAGATCTCCCTATCTGGGTTTTTGGCTCACGGGTTAATAAGGAACACTTGTAAACTACCTGAAGCAGATGTTTCTGACCCATCCACAGGGCAAAAATAAATTCTTTCCCAAGACTTGGGAGTTGTTCTTACAGACCAAAACAAAACAAAACACAAAACTCTGCTGGTTTAAGTCTGTTATGGACTCCAGTTACGTAGAACGATTTATTCAGGATGTGAATCCAAGAGAACCATTTCTGATCTGCTACTGAAACAATAATTTTAACGCCATCGCCGAAACACTGAAATCGGACTACTCCAGTTCATGATTTTATATCGACAGTAAGGGATTAGAAAGGAAATCTTTTTTCTTGTTCTTCCCCCTAAAACTAGCAAAACATAATAAACAAAAGCACGCAGCAATTTAAAAGCACCAGTCTTACTACAGAATGCTACCCTTCTCTTTTTAAAATGTCCTATTAGGCACTCAACAGCTCTTATTAGCGTAAAAATGAGTGTCCCAGAGGTGCAAATATAGAAACCAAATGCTATGCTCAAAAAGCCAAACTGTTAAAGATCCACAGATGAACGTGCTCTTTGGAAGTTTATCAATCAAGTGCATGCACCCTGGGTTATGTGTTCACGAATTTTTCCATAGCAAAGCAACAGTAAGGTGCAAATTACTGCTGTGCACTTTTTCACAAATCCAGCTGCTTAGTAATTAGCACTGTTATAACAAACTTTTACACGGACAGCAAATACAGTGGGTCAGTTAATAGTTCAAATTCTCAACTTCAGAGTAACAGTTAATCTACCCATCTATCGCAAATGCACTTTTGAGAAGTACCATGTGTAGCTTTGCCTTGTGAAATCCAAATACCGTAATAACTTGCCAGACAATAAAACAACGTCCCAGGAAACGAGCATGTCTGGTTCCAGTTATCACCATTGAAACTTGGAGAAAAAAGTTGAGAGCTTCTTTGGTGGGGGCGA
This sequence comes from Neomonachus schauinslandi, assembly GCF_002201575.2. Taxonomy (NCBI): domain Eukaryota; kingdom Metazoa; phylum Chordata; class Mammalia; order Carnivora; family Phocidae; genus Neomonachus; species Neomonachus schauinslandi. The sequence continues at coordinate 10,880,962 of NC_058405.1, forward strand.
GTCCACCTTTCCAGAACCAAGTAGTCTTGACCTCAACATCAGTAACACCTGTCCTGCAACTGCCAACTCAACAGCTTAAGGTCATGATGCTAAATAATATGTATTATTTAGAGTATACTTTATATGATACTTAAATACATACAGAACATGTACATGTATATAAAGAAACATCAAGGGTCCTTGAAATGGAAACAAATGTCAGCAAGATAAAGAGCATGAGCTGCCCTGAAATAACACCTCCCACGCGTGCAGCTAGGCGACAGAAATGGAAGTGCATCGAAGGAAAGATCTGGAGGCAGTGTAAGGGCCCGCTCCCAATCATTAATTGCTTGTTTGGACCATTTAAACTAGAGCAGTACAGCCCACAGAAAACACCAACACAGCCCGCACTTTCTCCTGGTGTTAACAGGCGAAAATATATGGTTTCTGATATTGTGACCCAGTTCCCCGGCATTTGCTCCCTTTAATTGAAAAAGGCAGTTAAACACAAAGTAAATCATTCAGTTAGGTTAGTTGTTTAATGACACTTAATTGATAATGGCAATATGTGGTGGTGACATAATGCACCACTTTCAACACCGGCCCGCTTGCGGTTATGAATCAATCTCTACTCCGCATTTTACTCCTTCACCGCTAAGTTGGTTCTCGAACTTCAGTCCTTTGCTGGACCGCTCAATGTGCCACAAGGAGCCCAGTGGTGCAAAATCTCATTAAGGACAGTTTTTGAGGCAAGAATCACAAAAACAGAGGTGGGAGGAAAAACAATAAAAATACCTGAAGCCCATTTCCGCAACTCATCTTTCAAAGTTCTTGCTAAAAAAGAGGTTTCCTTAGAGAAAGGAACTATCTTAAGGCTAGCATCAAAACCTTTGAGGGAATGAATAAGTTTGTGCATAGCTCCAGCTTCTTCCCAAAAGACAATTCCCTCTGAAGAGAAAAGTATGGTGACAACTGTCAACAACACAAAATCTAACCTATTTTTTTTCCAATTTTGTTTTTTCATCAGAAACACAAGTCCTTCCAATTCTAATACCCTAAGATAAGCAACTTTTCTTTTCTCACAATAGTGCTGAAAACTAAATTGAAAAACATTAAACCCAGTACTTAATAAATCCTATTTCCTCAGTTGTGTTCCACTGAGGTTACCTTCCCTGTAATTTGAATCACTGGTGTCTCAAGATAGAGCCAGAACTGATGGAAAAGAAAAAGAGCTAGGGTACAGGAGGAAGCCAGCCCACTCCCAGGTGTGGGACAGGACAGTGGGTTCCTCAAGAAGTGAGTCTGTGAAAGGGGGGACACTTCCCCAGTGCCCAGCGTGGCGGGGATATTGTGTGCAGGTGGGCCACCATAAAGGAGTCCCGCCTCTGCTTCACCCAGGTGCCCACAAGCTGTCTAACAAGCAGGTCCATCCACCACAAAGGTAATTTGCTGGAATAAGTGGCACTTTCCCATCCAGAAAGGCAAGTCCGTTGACAATGTACTATAAAGAACTCACAAAACAGAACACGTGCATCCTGTTTGATCAGGAGTCTCTGTGACACATTATGACTATAATGAGTCATTTCTTTCTTATACAAGAAAAAATGTTATAGATCTTCGAAAGCCTTGTACTCAATTATGTAACAATACCAACATCTGTGAACAGTACAGGCTGTTTCTATTCTGTACCCTGAATTGTTTTACATAATTACACATTTATAAGGTATTTGGTAAACCAGTAAGAAGGTACCTTTTTAAAGTACTATACAATTTGGGGTACAATAAAGTGTTCTTTTGAAAATCTATAGTTAGGGCAGCATCAGCTTACAGAAAAGTACAGGAAATGTTATAAAAACACACTTATGTAAATAAGCGCATAGGTAGGGAAACGTACTATTTTGCTATGGTCCCCACCCCTCTATTTCCTCCTCTTCTATTTGAATTGTTCTTTGCTCATCTCAAGCTAAAGTAATGTTGTCTATAGAACTCTGGGGAAAAAAGACGGGGAGCTTGGCCTTCCCTTGTAAGTTCTTTAGTCCTGAGATGGAACACCAAAAAACCTGGGGAGTGTGCCAATGCCAGGGGCTGTTCAACAATACTTTTGGCTTTACGTGGATTTTTTCTAATGTCAAAATAGTTTTACTATTATGAATCTAGTAAAGAAACTCAGAATCTAATAAGCCAAAATGTCGGCTTGTACTGGTCAGAAATCTGAAACTAAAATAGATTAAGGCAAGGCAAACAAACCTACAGATGATACTACTGTGTAGTAAACTGCTGGCCTAGAAGATAAAAGCAGAAAACTACAGATCATAGTACGACACCCCGAAATATGCCCCTTTGGTGCAAGGATTGTTTTGAGCTGAAAGCAATTAGTTCTCTGCCCTCCCCCTCCTGTCTAAAAGGTGTCTTTCTCTCCCATACAAGGAAGAGAACTACTCCAGAACTACTCTTACCACCTGAGAAGGCTCTTATTTGCATAATAAACCTTACTAAAAAACTGTATTTATCATACATTTCCTAGTTACCTTCCCACAACTTACCCCCACCCCCCTGAAGTCCCCAACCCCCTTTCCTTTGTCTCCACACTATATTGTCCTTTGTTAAAATAGTATATAGCCCCAGATTCTAAATGTCTCCTTAAGTCACATTTCTTTGGGAACTCCCATGCAGAAGTACATAATATAATCTGTTTTTTACTCTTGTTAATCTGCCTTTTGTCAGTTTGATTTGCAAGGCTCCAGGCACTGAAATCTAAGAGGATAGAGGGAAAAGATTTCCTCTCCTACACCACCCAACAACAGCTGGACCAAAGTACTGGGAATGATCTTATCGGGGAAGAAGAAATTTCTTCTGCCCTTCAAGATCCTTCTAGCTGTACTAAAGTTCAGAAAGACATGAGACAGATTAACAGGAGAAAATCAAATTTAAAATTATACTATGGGCAATCTATACAGACATGAAATTGCAAAGACAGGCAAAATGAGGTATCTCTGTCATGCTGAACACTGAGAAGCGAGTAACAGGTCTGGGACCTCAAAGGGAAGGAATGCAACCTTCAGGAAAAATAAAAAAGAGTGTATGTTTAGTAGGCAAATGTTTGCTGGGACACTCAGAAACAATGGAACACAGAGGACTTTGATCAAACAGACCTTTCTGGTTCCTCCCTGTCTACCAGACCTAGTTCACAGTATAATGTAGTTATCTATGGTGACAGCTCTCTTCCTGGAGCAGGTCCTCAATCTAAATTCTTTTCAGGCAGTTGTGGGGGAGGTAAAGAGCTTTTCCTGAGTCTGCTGGGTTTTGACTGCTTTTACCTCAAAATTATCTTCATGCCAAAGTGGCCCATCTTGGGTTGGCCTGCTCTTGGCCTCTGCAATCTATCAGGGGACTGCTTAGCAATTTTATAGTTTAAAATTCTAATCTATCTTAGAAGTTTAACCTGTGCTACTAAATGGACTTCTGGCATGTCACACATCGTGCATTATACAGAACATACAATATTGAAGATAGAAGAAACCTGTAAAGCCATGTGGTCGGTTGAGGGAAGAGGAGATGTGGCCACCATATTGGAAGCAGCAGAGGAGAGTAAAAAAGAAAAAAAAAAAAAAAAGCACACGTCTTTAAAGCCAAATGCCTTGAATTTTGATATCCCAATAGATATCACCTTTTGACAAGTGACCTAACTTCTCAGAACAAATCTCTTCATTTCTAAAATCAATATAAAACATGCATTAAATGAGTGAGGGATTAAAGTGACAAAGATGTGCAAACTAACTAGCAAGGGCCTGACAGTAACTACTCACCAAATATTATTTTCTGTTTCCATCCCAAATACCTCTGATTGTCCAAAAAGAGACGGTAGTAGGTATGATTTGTTTTTTCACTGCATATCGTAAAACATCTTAATAGCAACTTCTACTTGTTACAGTTCTAGTTCTATGGTTCCATATTCAGAAGCAAATAGACTAAATTTTTCAAATACTACATCTGGCTCTAAGATCAAAGAAAGGAAGTTGGTTCTGATATTAAGAAGGCTTCCAGATCAGGCAATGCAGGATTCTAGGGTCATCCTTTCTTTACTGTCATACTGAATTAGAGAAACAGTTTGGTTCATTCATTCAAAAACCATTTATCAAGCATATATGAGCAACACAAGAATATAATATAAATAGGAAAAAATGACTCCTGACGTCAAACACCATCATCTAGCCAGAGAGAAAAGACATTCATGAATGATACAGATATAAATATACAGGAGTCCTACAAAGGATGCAATCAATATGAGGTGGGCTTTTTTATTTTAGCCCCTCTCTTGAAATTAAGTAAAAGGAAACAAAACCTTTTTTTGATACTCAGAATACTCTGACCACTAACTCTGTGAGCATTTTCCCCACCCCAAGCAATTCTCCCAGTTGGTATCTACCACCTGGGTGTTCTACAGTTGAATTCAGTTCTGACACTATCTACCCACAGTGTCAGACCTCACAGATTAAAGGCTCAGTCCCACAAGATAGCCCCCACATCAGGGGCCAACCGCAAGTCCGGGTGGTCACCGGTGCCTGCCATAAACTGGAGCTTCCCACAACCCCCTCCCTCAGATTTGATACTTTGTTAGAATGGCTCACAGAACTGAGGAAGGTCATTTACCTACTACTCATTTACAAAAGGAAACACCTCAGAAACAGCCACATAGAAGAGATGGATAGAGCAAAGTATGGCGGCAGGCGTGCCGAGCTTCCGCGCCCATTCCAGGTATGCCACCCTCCTAGCACCTCCATGTCCTCCTAGCACCTCCAAACCTCTTCAGGTGGAGTCTCTTACGGAGGCTTCATTATGGAGGCATGATTGATTAAATCGTTGGCCATGAGTGGTTAGTTCAACCTCCAGCCTCTATTCCCTCCCCAGAGGTCGGGGGGGTGGGGGGTAGAGCTGAAAGTTCCAGTCCTTTCATCACCTTCTTGGCTTTCCTAACAACTAGGCCCCATCTTAAGAGGCTTTTCAAAAGTCACCTCATGAACATAAGCTCAGGTCTGGTTGAAAGGGGCTTGTTATAAATAATGGAAGATGCTCCTTTTACCTTCATCACTCATTTCACTTAGGAAATTCCAAGGGATTGAGGAGCTCCATGCCAGCAATGGGACAAAGACCAACATATATTTATTACAAATCACAGTAGCCATTAAGTCAAAATTCTGACACCAGAATTCTTGGGCATATTCTCTGAGAAGATGCTGGATGCTGCACTGGGTGGGTCTAGAAGTCATCAAAACATACAGATCTAAATCTCTCTCTAAAGCACATGTAAACACGTAACTTACTTTTCACGCCTCATTCTCCTCATTTGGAATTTCCACTGATAATATCCTTAGCCTAATAAACTGGCCTTCCATTCAATTCTCATGAGTCTTCTCCTGCCTAGAAACTTTGCCATATCCATGCTATCCATCATAGTCTTTCCCCAGACTTAGGGTCTACGTTTCTAATTTCTCATGGCAGGAGAATTCATATTTGAGGAAACGGAGAGATTTATGGGAGAGAGAGGGAGAATTGGGGCCTGAGTTTGTGAGTGAACCTTGAAAGTGCTTATAAAATTTAAGATGTACTTTATGGAGTCAACAATAGTTAAAGGCTTGTACAAGTCCTACAATAAAAAGGTATATAAAACAAGCTAATAATCCCGCCTCCAATCCTACTCCCCTGAAGTCATGAAATAATTTGTATCATAAATCTTCTACTCACAAAGATCTATAAAAACATAAACCCACATATCTGTTTTGACAAATGCTTCCACACTGGGTAAGATACAAGGAAGCCCCCTTATTTTAAAAGGGGGAAATCCATGATATTTTGCCATTCAACATCCTTGACTCACTATAAGCTTTTAGACACAGGGATGAACTTCTAAACACAGGAAGAAAGGCTTATTGGTGTGAGTCGTTATTGAGATTAAAAAAAGATTCTACTTGCCAATGGCAGGCAGATGATGCATCCTTTGAACTGGACACCCTTCTATATGTTTTTAAATAAATATCACCCTAAACAATGGTCTTATTGGTACCTATGAAAAGATTAAATTTTTAAAAGAACACAAAGAAGTTTAACAGCTAGCCTTAGGGACTCCCTTTAAAAAAATGGAAGAACAGAAATTAGACTAGGAACAATAATTTGAATCCACATCTAACATAAATTCCCCTTCTCCATGCTCTTATTTACCCCTTAGACCCCCAACTCCATGTCCCAACCCTCTGGAAGACCTTCTGGATCTCTGGGGCCCTGGTCTCAAACCTGAGAAGCTCTAACACCTCAGCAAGTTCCCTTAGACCCTAAAACTCCTCCAACTTCCCTAGAAAATCCCATAAACATCCAGCTGCCTGTTTGACTTCCCTCTCTTTACAAGTTTCACAGAGAACACTATAGCTGGATCTCCAAGCCCAGGGTATGCAGGTCACTCATGTAACTACTAAGAGCCAGGTAGTGAATTTAGCAGAAGCATCTGAGGTGGCTTGCCGAAGAGCTTTGCTGTCTCTTACAACTCCTCCTACTTTCCACGGCTCTGTAATCAGGCTCTGCCAGCTCCAGGCCTTCGTATACAATATTCTCTGCAAATGTATCTTGGACCCCCAATGCAAAGAATTCATGTCCCTTGGACAGCAACAGACTTTTTCAATTATAAAGCTCTTTGACCTCCACTTTCAGAAGATCCTACCAAATTTAGAAAGGGATTAGAAAGATTAGTGGCCATTCACAACTCCCCCTCACAGAGGAAACACATGACCAAATTTCTCCTAGGCCCTCCTCCAAATGATCAGCTGGAAACCAGTGTTTAGGGGCTGATAAAATCCAATGTTGAATTATGCTTTCAGGAAGGAGAGCATCCAAAGTCCAGTTTAAAACACTTTATACAGACTTTTAAAAGACATAATGCATTAAACCCTGAAGTTCTAGAACACAGAAATCTTTTCATTCCCAACCTAGCTGGAATGGAAGTCTTCTCCCTGATATAAAGAAGCAAACTGAAGATAATTTAAGTGGATGAGCGGGTCAGTCCCTTGATATTCAGGCTGCAATCCAGTTCTTTGGGGCCATTAGAAACAATTGTGCTGTCTTAGCAATCTCTACAAAACCAGAAACGTGGCTCCAGAAGCAATTCAAACCTCCCCTATGCATCCCAAAATACTTCCAGGTGCCATAAAAGATCAGGACATTGGAAACAGAATTGTCTTACACTTAAAGAAAGGAAAAATTTGAATAGTAATCACTCTAGACCTCTGATAATTGGCAGAAATACCCCAAAACTCCTTGAAGGAAAGTTGGATACTTTCTCAGTACCTTTGTGATGTAGATTTTCTACCTCCAGCTTCTCTAGGATGTAAGAGCCATTCTTTGAAATGCGAACTTTAGGGAGATGATTCTCATCAGAAGGGGAGAAAGGAGAGAGGCGGTGGTAAAGGGAAGGTATTTGGAAAACAGGCTACTGAAAAATCATAAATGTCTTCTCCAGAAAGATTAGAAAAATCTTTAGCCATCTGAGCAGGAGATCTTAATATATTCCATGTGCCAGAAACACAATGTGGATCCAACCGCTCTTTTATGAATTGGTAAGTTTTGCATTAGACCTGTTTTGTGGCTAAAATTTGAAAACGAAAACTGTAAGATCTGTACGCATCTGTAGGTTTATGTTTGTCTATATACGTATGTTAGAAATGTGTCATATTTTTCTACCTCTGGATGGTATTGCCAAAATTAATTTGTAAGAGCTCTAAAATTAATTGGCTTAAAATTAAGCACTTACAAATTAAGTATTCCTAAAGTTCTCAGAAATATAACAAACCCAAATGCTTTCTAGGTTCACTTGGTCTGGGAAACTAGTCAACATTAAAACTAGTTTAAGGGGCACCTGGGTGGCTCAGCTGGTTAGGTGACTACCTTCGGCTCAGGTCATGATCCTGGAGTCCCGGGATCGAGTCCCGCATCGGGCTCTCTGCTCAGCGGGGAGCCTGCTTCTCCCTTGGACCCTCCCCCCTCTCATATACTCTCTCTCTCTCATTCTTGCTCTCTCAAATAAATAAATAAATAAATCTTTAAAAAAAAAACTAGTTTAAGTGTGCTGGTTTAATTAAAATAGGTCTTCAGTTATCAATATTCAATATAATACTTTTATTCTACCTTGGCTTACGAAATATGTTTATTATCTTGGCAAATTTTGACAGCAAGAAAAATAGCTTGGAATGATGGCTATGTCTCATGTCTCACAAAATTTTTGTGAGTAGTCTAAACATATTGCTGGAATTTATATAGATGTAAGTGGGATAAGAGTCTTTAGGTGAACTTCTTCACAATAATTATATTTTATGGTATGTGTATCTAAAAATAGTTTCCACAGTCTTCTAGCTAACTCAAAACGTTCCAGTTTTGCTAAGTTTTGGGAGTGTTTGCTATCAACAGTTACTCTCTCACTAGTTCTTTGACCCCAATGTTGCTGTCCCTGAATGAGATCATACACGTTATCTGAAGGGTAAGACTAGGGAAAGAAACATGCTAACATGGATTGAAGGTTTCTCTGGTTCTACAAGTAACCTTCTGAAGTTGGAGAATACCACTGGGCTCAAAGTGTCTTCTAGAGAGGGGTTCTCATTTAAATGTTTACAGATTGCAGATGGGCCAAAACCAGCCATAACCACCCAATATCTGGGCAACTGGGGGAGTATTCATTTGATCTCTTGGTTTATTAAAAACTATGGGGAAGCTAAAAAGTCCTAGAAATGTTGGCAAGGTAACTTCAAATGGAATGCATATGTTATTACACAAACTTATTAAGTACAAATCCCTTGAAAAGAAACTTTAATATTAAAGAAATTATAATATATCCCAAGGAGAATTCTAGTCTCAATAAATGACAGCAAATATAAGTACTAGATCACTACTGCCTTTGGTCTGGCATCTGCAAGAGGAAATTATACACTCAACCAGTTTGACTCCTATGTGACTTTCAACCTTTCTACACTCTTCTTAGAGCATGGAGAGTCTGGAAACTCCATTCATTTTAAAACTAATCGCCTCAATCTGAAGATGGTCCCAGGAGAAAAGAAGCTGAACCAGAATTGTTTAGCTCCTTTCCTGGACAGTGGGACTACATTCCTGCCAAATTTCTTACGTCAACTAAGTTCAGAGCTGGAGTGATTTGACGATGGCATTCAAATATTGTTCATCTTATCTTAAAAAAAAAAAAAATCTGTTACTCATTCTCCCTGAATGGCAGAAGCATGATTTAACTGAATATTCCTTCAAAACTCTAGAGACTCTTACGTTGGGGACAATTAAATACTAGCACCTCCAGAAAAGTCTCATTATCCTATGAACCAGAAACACAAAATATTGTTTTTCTTGGCTTCTTCTGTGTCATTTTGAAACCTGTCATCTGTGAAAGAAAAAGCTTTATTTTTAATGTCAAATATACTTAAGATTTGTTTATAACAGAAAGTATGTCAAAGTTCCATGAGTTTTGGTCTTAGTGGCAACCCACGCTCTTTATCATGAGAAGGCATGACATGAAAGGCTGAAACCAACTTGACTAAAATATTACTCATCCCAACATAAACGTCTGTCTTGAGACACCCTGCAGGCTTGCCTATTACTGGGCCAAATAAAAGAGGTAAAACGGTACCAGAAAGGTGGGGATGAAGCCACATAGCCTAGAAACAGTGACTCCTGGCCCAGAAGAAAAAAATGGGAAGACTTTCTCTGTCAAACATTAAAAGTCATCAACATTGGAATTACAAATATTTCACTAACATCTTATATCCTGCAGAATGGATTGATATGCCATTTCTCTCTGCCCAACACCCCAGTGGAGTAAAACTATCTCCCAGGGCAATAAGCTCTAGTTTTACCAGTATGTGAACACGATGCTGACAAAGGAAAACAAAACAAAACTTATTTTCTAGGCCTCTTTTGGGAACAGCAAAGACTGTTGGTATTTAGAAAAGGTGAAGCAGTTCCATGCTGAGCAATGGAAGGAAACACTGTTCTATGCAGAGACTGCACACCTGTGATTTTCACCTGTAACAGGTGGAAAAGCCTCCACCTGTCACCCCAACTCATGCTTTTCCACGACGGCATGAACTGACAGCAGTGATTTTGCCCACAAGGCTGATTCAAGTCTTGTCGGCTGTCACTGCCAAGTTCTCAGAGCCAGAGAATTGAGTCAATGCCTTGTTAAAAGGTATGGACAAAGTTGGAGGGCAGAATACAAAATTTTTCTCTACTACAAAAAAAATTTGTTAACAAAATAGAGCTGACTCTTGGAACTGCTCCAATCCTAGAAATATCACTCCAACAAAACAGTTCAATGGGGAGGAGTTCATTTTGAAACATACTTCAAGAATACTCTTGGTAGTGGAACTTTATTCAGCCATAAGAAGGAATGAAGTACAGATACCTGCTACAACAGGTGAGCCCCCCAAAAATCTTACACTAAATGAAGGAAGCCAAACACAAAAAGTCACATGTTCTAGGATTCCATTTATATGAAACATCTAGAATGGGAAAATCCAGATACAGAAAGTAGACTAGTGGCTGCCACAGGCTGGGGAGGGAAAGGAGGAGTGACTGCTAAGAATTATAATAGTTTCCCTATGGGCTGATGACAATATCTTGGAACTAGAGAGCAGTGACAACCCTGTCAATGTAATAATTGCCATTAGTACATTTTTTAATTAATTAATTAATTTGAAAGAGAGAGAGCACAAGCAGGGGGCAGAGGGAGAAGGAAAAGCAGATTCCCCGCTGAGCAGGGAGCCCGATGCGGGGCTCGATTCCAGGACCCCAAGATCAGGACCTGAGCCGAAGGCAGACGCTTAACGAACTGAGCCACCCAGGCACCCCGCCGTTAGTACATTTTAAATGCCATAATACATTTAAAAATAGTTAATGGTTAATTTTAGGTTATGTAAGGGGCGCCTGGGTGGCTCAGTCGTTAAGCGTCTGCCTTCGGCTCAGGTCATGATCCTGGGGTCCTGGGACCGAGCCCCGCATCGGGCTCCCTGCTCCGCGGGAAGCCTGCTTCTCCCTCTCCCACTCCCCCTGCTTGTGTTCCCTCTCTCGCTGTCTCTCTCTCTCCGTCAAATAAAAAAAAAAAAAAATCTGTAAAAAAAATTTTAGGTTATGTAAATTTTAACTCAGTTAAAAGAATATGGTTGGCCACATGGATGTCGTAAAGCATTCACGTTAAGGCTCTTTAGTTACAAGTATGGATGATGCTAACTGATTTGTGGCTGGCATCTGTATGCGCATCTGTCTTCTCCAACAGACAGTAATAACCTCCATGAGGTAGGGATCATAGTGTCTGGTACCTACAAGATACTCAATATTGTGGATGGAAAAGGAAAAGAATTTATAATCATTCTGGCCAAGCTCTACATGTCTCTACCCGAGCAAGAAGACGCAAAAAGCAGATAAATATGAAACTTTCCAATGCTGAAGAATGAGATTCTGTGAGCCTCAAACCAGGCAATTACTCTTAGGGAGAAATTTACAGGGTCTTAGAAACCTCAAGGAATTCTTTTGAAAATGTATTTTTGCCTAGACATCATTAAAATTTAGACAGAGGTTCATAACCCCTTTCTTGCTCACAGTATCACTAACGTTCACCTTGCAAAGATGGCCTCACTGATAGAACAAAGGAAATGTCCTGACATGTATTTAATTTGAAGACTCTTAAGAGAATTACAGCGGTTTCTTGACAGGAGCCTGGAAAAGTCCTGGCCAGTCCATATGTATCTGCTACCTCATACCTCGGTAAGTTAGTAACATGCTGCCACTAAAATAAAAATTTTAAGTTGGCTGAGTGTCAAAGAGCATAAGAGGCTACACCCATTCACCATTCCACAATTTTAACTTCTTACTCAAGCAAAGAAAGTAGGTTTCTTGGATATATATTGCAAAGCCAGATTTGGGTTGACTTTTTATTTGCAAATTTTTTTCCTTTTTATTTTCAATAATTTTTACACTCAAAAAATGAGAGAAAAAAGTGACATAATTTTCTGCAAAGATAATTATCTTCTATGAGAAGGAAATCAATTTCCAGTGCAATAAAATAAATTGTACCTCCTGATGATGTAACTTGTGTGACTATCAAATACCGTGATTTTCCCTCTCGTGCCCCACTCTTCCGCTACACTTTTGGCTCTGTTAATTAGGGGAGGGAAGACTAGAATTCAGAGACAAAAGAGACCCCACAAATCCTGAGAGAGAGCATGACCTCTGCTCCCAGCTTCCCATGAGACCTCGCACACTCAGATTTCTATCTTAGGATTCCATGATCAGAGAACTCAATCTTAGAACTCAAGTTGCCAACCACTGCAGTTTCCTAAACATATTATGCCATTTCATGGCTCCATGGCTATGTTCATGGTATTGGATCCTTCTAGAATACCCTCCCCAGACTCACAATCATTCCCTAAGTCACCGCTGAGGTGTCATCAAGTCAGGGACCTCCACCCTCCCATAGCACCCTGGCTATCTGTCTTACCTACCATACTGTATTGAAATTACCAGTTTAAGTGTCTGTTTCCTTTACCAGACAAACAGAAAAAGGAAACACAGTAATTTTTTTTAAGATTTTATTTATCTGACAGAGAGAGAGAATGGGGGGGAGGGGCAGAAAGAGAGGGAGAAGCAGACTCCCCACTGATCAGGGAGCCCAATGCTGGGATTGATCCTAAGACCCCAAGATCAGGGGTCCTGAGCCGAAGGCAGTCGCTTAACCAACCGAGCCACCCAGGATCCCCTGAAACACAGTAACTTTAAGAAACTTTAATGGCAGAGAAACCCCACCTTAACGAGGCAATCAAAGTAATGTCACCAGTAATGGGACAAACAGAAACATGTGCCTCCCCACAGAATATACTGAGGACACCAAACAGTTCAGTGGTATTCCTGCCAAAAAAAATGTGTAACTTGGGGCGCCTGGGTGGCTCAGTCGGTTAAGCGTCTGCCTTCGGTTCGGGTCATGATTTCTGGGTCCTGGGATCGAGCCCCACGTCGGGTTCCCTGCTCAGTGTGGAGCCTGCTTCTCCCTCTCCCTCTGCCTCTGCTCATGTGTTCTCTCTTTCAAATGAATAAATAAAATCTTTAAAAAAATTTTATAACTTAATCTAATTATGAGAAAACACCAGACAAACCTAAATTGAGACCCAATTTGACAAAATAAAAGGCCTGTCTTAAAAAAAACGTAAAGGTTACAAAAGGCAAAGACCAATGAACTGTTCTAGACTGAAGCAGAATAAAAGAACATGAAAAGTAAATGCAATGTGTGACTCTGAATTAGAGCCTGGACCAGAAAAAAAATATTTTCTTTTGCTATAAAGGATGTTAGTAGGAAAACCAGCAAAACTTTAAAGGCTTTTAGACTAGACAGTAGCACTGTACCAATGTTACTTTTCTGCACTGTGGTTAATAAGGAAATGCTGCCTTGTCTTTAAGATAAGTTGTTAGTGGGGTCCCTGGGTGGCTCAGTCGGTTGGGCATCTGACTCTTGGTTTCAGCTCAGGTCATAATCTCTGGGTCTTGAGATCAAGCCCCACGTGCTGGAGTTTCTTTCTCCCTCTCCCTCTGCCCCTCCCAGAACTCACTGGCTCTCTAAAATAAATAAATAAATCAGGGGGGCGGGGCGGAGATAAGTTGTTAGCAACTTACTAAAATGGTTTAGAGAAAATAATCATGGGGGTGGGGGATGACACACAATAAAGCCCACCACAATAAAATGATAATTTGGGGAATCAGTGAAATTATATGGACATTCATAATTGTACTATTTTTACAATTCTTCTAGAACTCTCAAATTATATAAAGATAAGTTTAAAATTTTTTAATGACAAAAACCTAAAGAAAATTTTCCTTTTAGAAGAAAGCAGTAATGTATGGGATTAGAAACACATATGCTATGTTCAGGATAGATGAGAAAATCTGCAGTCATTACTTTTTTTTCCCTTGCAGTAATTACTTTTAAAATGACACCAGTGGCTACCCAGAGTGCTAATTAGAAGTTGGCACAATTCCAGGTCACCGACACTATCTCCCAGATTAACCCAACAAACTGGACAGCAGAGCAGTACAAGGAATTTTCTTTAGTTGTGTCGTCACACCTGAGAAGCAAGTACATTGCAAATAATACTGAGGTCTCTACCTGCTTTACAAATAAATATTTTCCTCACAGCCTTTACAAACTAAAAAACAACCCATCTCCACCTTAAAGGTAAGCATCCCACAAATACCCTACACAAAAGACAGGGACACTACATTGTGCTAGGATTATAGTCTGTAGTCGATGGACGCTCACTGCCTGCAGCAGCAGCCTCTCTATGGGGTTGGTCATTTCAGAGTTGCATTTTCTACGACAAGAGTAAGTTAACTGTACTAGCTACAGGGCTATGAAACAGAGAGAGTAAGACTTGGTGTCTGCCATGGGGAAGTTTACCATGACATCTGAGAAGCACGCACCTGTAGAGGTGAGCTGTGGGCCCGGGCATAACTGGAGACCGGTGAGGGGTGGGAGAGCTGCAAGGACTCACAAGGGAGCTGTCTATAAACACCTCCATGTAGGGAAAGGAACAGATTTATTGCCCAGCCACAGAAGACATATACAGGAAGGCAGAGTTCAACCCAACATGAGGAAACAATTTCCAACAGAGCTCTCCAACAATACAGTAGGTGGCCGTGTGAAGTGGTAAGCCCCACCACTGAACATATTCGAGCCTATCCAGGATGTCCTCTTCAAGTCCTATAAGAACCCAAGACTCTTACATCATGTAGACTCCAGCATGAAGGTCAGGTTTCTCAATGCGGCAGCCCTGGCCTCTAGTCACTAGATGTTACAGCACCCCCTCCCCGTCGTGAGAGCTAAAGAGGTCTCCAGTCATTGCCAATGTCCCCTGGAGGGGAGGGGGGGCAAAACTGTCCCCAGCTGAAAATACTCCAAATAGCAAATTTCTGAGTCTGTGTGTTGAGAAAATGAAATACTACAGAACTTCAGAGGGAGGGCCTAAGGTAGGACTGGAGAGAAGTCCTGGAGTAAAATAATTCTGAAGAAAGGTAGAGGGAACAGTGAGCTTTCCTGGATAAGGATGGTAGGAGTCAAGGTGTGGAACAGGTAGGAAAGAACAAGGCTGTAAGAGGATCATTAGGAAGCCGGCTGGCCAAGCAGAAGGGTTCAACAGTAGATAAAGTTAGAAAAATCTGTAATGTTGAAATGTGTTGAAGAAATTTCCAATCTAAAGTCAAGGTTGCTTAGATTAGCATCCATGACCTATCCACGTCATATGAAAGTTAAAGGTGAATGCAGTCCTACAAGAGATCATGTTCTGGAAGAATAATGAATGAGGTGCTGGACAGGTGACACACCATGTTATCCACTCCTCTACTTTCAAAAATATTAAATGTTTGCTTTCTTAAATCTGCCATTGCTCTCTGCATGTGAATGACACAGATATGATTCTCATTTTTTAATTTTTTTTTTTTTAACAGAGAAAGCGTGAGCAGGGGTGGGAGGGGCAGAGAGAGAGAGGGAGAGAATCTCAAGCAGTCTCCACACCCCCTATGACTCTCATTTTAAAGTCCATGTTTAAGGGGTGCCTGGGTGGCTCAGTTGGTTAAGCGTCTGACTCTTGATTTCAGCTTAGGTCAGGATCTCAGGGTGGTGAGATCAAACCCCACGATGGGATCCATGCTGGGCATGGAACCTGCTTGAGATTCTCTCTTTCCCTCTCCCTGTGCCCCTAGCCATCAGCCCCCCCGCCCAACCTGAAGCACACACATGCTCACTCACTCACTCTCTCTCAAAAAGTGAAAAATAAAGTCCAGATTGAAGAGAAGCTGAAGGCAAGCAAGTGGGGGGTAGGAAGAGAAAGAGAATAGCAGTCACCGAACACTGGACTAAAACGCATCACGTTTCCTGAAAGATGGCAGAATGTTAACATTCTGGGCAATATTCAAGCAACACCCACATGCCAAGAAGTTTGGAATTTCCAAGCATATGGATGATCAACACTTCACTCTTTGGTTTAGTTCTATCGATCCGAAAGTGACCACCAGTGGGTTTTCTCAAGTTGTGCTGTGGGTGTGAGAAAACCAGGCATGTGGCATCGCCGGGGGGCAGAGCCTGATCAAGGCCGGCGCCAGCCTTCGGAGCCAAGCTCCCTTCCAGTGGGCTGGTCCTCCTCTTGCTGTGGGGCTCAGATGTTCTCAGAAAGGCTCAGGAGGGGCTCATGTTCAGAGGGTGTGCTGGAAACCTGCAAGCCTAGGACTCTGGTGCACCTCTTCTGGCTAAGCACTGGCAGCCAGTGTCGGCAACTTACATCCCTGAGGTCTGGGGTCTGAGATGTCCACAGTGCCCCCCACCCGTGGGCAGTTGAGGCGGCCTGGCCCTAGGGCCCCTTCATCTGTGCACTCAACTGCGAGAGACTGCAAACACCCTTCTGCCGATTCCTCTGTCTTCTGCTGTTTAGAAAAGGGACAGTCTATCTGAGCCGTTACTCAGGGGCAGGAAACTGTAATACACCTATCGAACCACCTCCAAATGTTGTGTACAAATGAACCTTTTCTCGGTAATTCTTCCCCTGCATTCCAACGAAACTTCTCCAATTGACCTCTGCCAGGTTCTTTATGGATTAGGATTGTGCATCACTCTTTAGAGTTCTCTACCAGTTACACTTTATCTTTCAGGACCTATGAGAAGCTACTGGATTCACCTTCACTTAGGCTCACATTCACTAAAATATTTTTATTTTAAAAGATAGAGAGGAAGAGATCAAAATATTTACATTCAGAGAAGACTTGAAATAAAAGCGTGACAAATGCACATGAGCGGGCGCCTGGGTGGCTCAGTTGGTTAAGCGACTGCCTTCGGCTCAGGTCATGATCCTGGAGTCCCGGGATCGAGTCCCGCATCGGGCTCCCTGATCGGCAGGGAGTCTGCTTCTCCCTCTGACCCTCCTCCCTCTCATGCTCTCTGTCTCTCATTCTCTCTGTCTCAAATAAATAAATAAAATCTTTAAAAAAAAAAAATGCACATGAGCTCGTACAAATGAAGAGCTTTCAATCAGGGCCTCCTGGGGAGCCAGCCACTAACCGGCAGCACCTTCTGCCAAGCATCTCACATTAAACGGAGGCGCTTTCTCGAGGGCTCAGAGAGAGTTCGTGAGAGTGTGAGCCTTGGCCACTATTTCACAACTGAGTTAACTTCTATCCCAAGGGCAACATTTTGCAGCTGTCTGCAGTGAGTCCGTACTTCCTTTTCATTCTTTCCTTTTCTTCTTCATTTTTTCTTCTATTTGGGTAAATTACCCTTGACATTTATGCCTGTGACTAGGGGCGTAAGAACAAAGTTTGGGTCTGCGTCTTGCTGCTGTGAATAGCTGTCTGCTTTTTAAAAGGCAGAAGTGGAACTAGAGTCACGAGACGTTAATTCGTTCGAATTAAAGTCACCAAATGATGGATAAGGCACACCTGCGTGCACGTGTGCGCACGCACACACACACACAGTATATAAGCAACTACGGCACGTCAAGGTAGTTGAAAAACAGCACCGTTCAGATGGGATTTAGTGGTGTGTTCATCATTTAGTCTCACAAGGAACATCTCTTTCCTCCAGAATTAGCCATATTTGCTTGTCAGAAATACTTAGCACAATCGGCACCAAGCATACACAATAGACCCATCACAAAACATTTCTCACATGTTTGAGAGTGTGGAGACTGGTGGTTCTCAAAGCAGGGTCCCCTGACCAGCAGCATCAATGGGAACCGCCTGGGGCTGGCGGTGGGGGCAGGGATCAGCTGCAAGCAGGTGGAAAGGAACTTCTGGGGTGATGGGAGTGTTCTACAGCTGAACTGTAGTAGTGGCTGCACAAGGTTATAACCTTCCTACAAATCGCTGGATCGCCACTTCCATGGGTGCGTGCTGTCCATGAAGCACAGCTCAACAGAACTTAGAAATGTGCAGAAGAGGGCCTAGTTCATAGTGTCGGATGTTGGCTGTCATCATTGAAGCCATTCAAACAGATTTATCAAATTGTACATGTTCTAAAAGGAACTCATCTCCCCTCAAAGTGTGAGGGTCACATTCTGCCTTGATGTCTTGAGTGGGATCTGTGCTGTAACCTGTAATTGATTCAAAAGGTAAATTAGGCCTAGGGCCATCATTCCTATTATGAAGATTTTACAGATGGGAAAACGATATCCCACAGAGTAATGTATCAATGGCAAACTGATAATGTAACCAATCCAGCTATACTGCTCCATAATTGCTCCCTTTCCTTTCAAAATACAGTAAGCGTGGATATTTGCTCTAATTCATGGTAGCAGTCTTCATGACTGCCATCTCTTTCAATAAGCAATGAGTCATCACAAAGTGTATTGACTGGGATACAGGCAAGAGAAGCGATGCAAGACAAAACACAGAAGAGCTAGACGTGGCCTTGGGTAGAACCTTAGCAAACCACCACATTTCAGTGCCAGAACTACATACAAGTAGGAATTTAACAATACTGATTTTGTTGACAACTGACAATGCTGACCCTTCCCTGAGCACTGTGCTCCCAGAAAACAGAAATGGCTACAGACCCCTCCCGCTCTCTCGTGTCCGGTAAATGGCTGAAGGCAAAGAGCCACTCTCCCCACGTGACTTAGATCTAAGTCACAAAACACATTAGACTCACAATGACTCCCTGCGTGTGCAACCCAAGCCCTTCCCTTTCGAGTACCTGCTTCTATGCAACCCAAGCCCTTCCTTTTCTTTAAGACGTTCCTTGTTAATAAACATTCTCCCTCTTGTAATAGCCTGAATAACAGTGTCTTCTCAATGACCCAGTGCCTTTTTTCTTGACACAGTAAATATAATGAACAAGTTTGGCTGGTGTTTCTATCCACTCTTGGTTAACAATGTTATTTGAAACACTTGACATTTTACGATATTCTAGAATATACACGTATACGCACACACATACACATAATACTTGTATGTATGTGCTAGAGAACAAAAAGGAGAAGGTAAAATTAATTTGCGGGCGCCTGGGTGGCTCAGTCGGTTAAGCGACTGCCTTCGGCTCAGGTCATGATCCTGGAGTCCCTGGATCGAGTCCCGCATCGGGCTCCCTGCTCGGCGGGGAGTCTGCTTCTCCCTCTGACCCTCCTCCCTCTCGTGCTCTCTGTCTCTCTCTGTCTCAAATAAATAAATAAAATCTTAAAAAAAAAAATTAATTTGCATATCCAACTACCTACAACTGATCATCCAGGAAAGAGGTGGACATTTTTCTACAAAGGGCAGACAGAGTATATCTTTTGGGTTTCGCACGTCATAGGTTAACTCAGAGAGAGTTTATGTTAACTCGCATGTCAGAGAGTTTTTACTTCTTAAAATTAGTCTTTAAATCTATAAAGTTATTAAGTAAACCAATATGTTTTTTTAAAAAATAATAACTTTCAAAAATACCTATGTATTTGAAACACCTGCATGGGGTCACCTTTCTAAAATGTACTATGTAAGTACTCGTTATAGAAGTACAATAAAGAGAACATAGTTTAGCTTATTCTAGTTGCGACAGGTCCCTGTAAGTCACGTGCTACTATCCTTCCTGTAAGAGTATAGTTTTGTAGGGGATTTTTTTGGAGGGGGGGCATCTTCTTCCAAGTTACTGGCCTTTCAGCTATCATTTGTGTTTCTCAGTCCTCTGCACCATCCTGCTCCCTTCTAACTCCTAGTTTAATAGGTTCAAGGCATGGGGTGCCTGGCTGGCTCATTCAGAAGAGCGTGCAACTCTTGATCTCAGGGTTGTGAGTTTGAGCCCTGTGTTGGGGGGTAAAGATTACTTAAAAATAAATAAATAAAAATAAACAAAAAAATAAAACATAAAACGTTCCCAAGGCAGCATCTCCTATATTAGTCTACAAAATGAGTTCTGGGAAAAGCTAATACATACTGAGTGAAAAAAAGGAAATCAGTAGTCAAAGTAAGTTTGAGAACTACTACTGCATTCCATATTCCCTCCTGAAGATGCAAAATGAATATAAATCCAGTGAAGACTAAGAAGTCCTGAAGTAAAAAAAAAAAAACATTGTTAAAAACAACAATCACGGGGCACCTGGGTGGCTCAGTCATTAAGCGTCTGCCTTCGGCTCAGGTCATGATCCCAGGGTCCTGGGATCGAGCCCCGCATCAGGCTCCCTGCTCAGCGGGAAGCCTGCTTCTCCCTCTCCCACTCCCCCTGCTTGTGTTCCCTCTCTCGCTATGTCTCTCTCTGTCAAATAAATAAATAAAATCTTACAAAACAAAACAAAACAAAACAAAAACAACAATCACATTGTTGAGGGGCGCCTGCCTGGCTCTGTTGGTACAGCATGCGACTCTTGATCTGGGGGTCAATGAGTTCGAGCCCCACACTGGGAGAAGTTACCTTAAAAAAAATTGTTTAACTGACCTTTTCCCAAATTATCTGAAATAGAATATATTTTTTGAAGCACCGCCATTCACATTGCTTGGCAAAATGGTCCTAAACATATACACAGAGATCAACTAATTCTTAGCATTAGCTGCAAATTATTAGAATTAGCTAATTCTTAGAATTCTATGTAAATTAAGAGTCAATAAACTTCAAGTCATGAATTTAATAACACCCATTCAGTGATTTTCAAGTTTTTTTCCAGTTATTCCAGGTTAAATTAAAAAAAAAAAATCCATGGGGAGATACCTCCAGAAATCTGGAGTGTTACCCTATTAAAGAAATGCAGTTTTCTTGTTTCAGCTCCATAGTAATAATGCTGCTTTATTTTTTTATTTTATTTTTATTTTTTTATTATGATCAGTTAGCCATCATATAGTACATCATTAGTTTTTGATGTAGTGTTCAACGATTCATTAGTTGCGTATAACTCGGTGTTATACACAAATAATGCTGCTCTGTTATTAAGTCCCCCCACCTTATACCCTTAATTTGTTGCACGATACAGGGAAAATAATTAATTGTAGTTTGTAGCCCCTATGTTTGTTTTCTCCTCAATAATCAATACTTTCCGGGGTGCCTGGGTGGCTCAGTCATGAAGCTTCTGCCTTTGGCTCGGGTCGTGATCCCAGGGTCCTGGGATCAAGTCCCACATCGGGCTCCCTGCTCTGCGGGAGGCCTGCTTTCCCCTCTCCCACTCCCCCTGCTTGTGTTCCCTCTCTCACTGTCTCTCTCCATGTCAAATACATAAATAAAATCTTTAAAAAAAAAAATCAATACTTTTCATTTCAGCTTTTAATTAGTACAACTTCTGTACCTTGATGTTTTTCAAATATGCCATGGAATATATATGCAATGTATGTTCATTATTAAAAAATCAGATGTTGGGGTGCCCGGGTGGCTCAGTTGGTTGAGCATCTGACTCTTGATTTTGGCTCGGGTCATGATCCCAGGGTCATGGGATCTGCTTGAAGATTCTCTCCCTCTGCCCCTCTCCACACATACTCTCTCGCCATCTCTCTCTCTCTCTCTCAGATAAATAAACCTTAAAAAAAAAAAAATCAGAAGTTAACAGAAGAGGATGAAGAAGATTCTATTCAAATTAAGCAACTATTAATATTCCTGGATTCTACCTTCTCAGTTGTGTTTTTTAAATAAAATAGTATCCTATATATATATATATATATATATCACTTTAACCTTATTTTTTCATGTCAGTGTAGTTCATATTGCATCTTTCCATGTTAATAAACAGTGACCTATTCATAATTTTAATGGCTGCCTATTAATGTTCTACCATATGGAATGCCTTGATTTCTTTAATCAAACACCTGTTGATGGACAGGCTGGTAGTTTCTAGTTATTTTGCTAATATAAACAACACTGTGATGAATATCACATATATTTTTGGGAGCTCATCCAATCAGTTCCCATGGTGGACTTCAGTCTGAGTACTCTTCCCATCCAGGTCATCCTAGGTGGCAATGTGAGCCCCACCCTCTGTCCCTGGTGTTGGCTGATGGGACTACAAGACAGCAAACCTCAATAATCCAGTGATCCAGTACACATCTAGGTGAGAGGAGATGGGCTAGTTTGATTCTCTCTCTCAGGATGAGGCAGCTTCCAGGGAGAGCATGATCTGGAGAATGGCTGATAAGGCCAGGATCTGTGTCAATCCACCATATGCAGTCCTCGGTTACAAGACAGAAACCGTACTCGTTAGAAGAAGTGAAAGCCATGGATGGATGCAAGCAGACCCTTGCAGAGGCAGTCACGTTGATGGGGGTACGCTAGAGCGAGGAGGGTCCAGGAGATGCTCTTGATGGGCTTCCAATCACAGCTTTGCCATTAGAGAGCCTCGAGGTTAAGCTGTGTTTCTGATTCTGGGGACATGACCCTGGGAAGATTAATGTCTGTACATCTCAAGACCTTCATCTCAAAAACACAAATAACAACAGTATTTACCTCATCAAAGATTAAATGAGAAGATAAACTAAAATGCCTCATATATCCTGAGCGCTCAATATATGTTAGCTCTCGTAATTACAGTCTTATCATTATGATCTGAGCTACCTTGGGCCCAGAAGACCACCAGTTAATGCATTCGCTAGGGCCTGGACAATTGGCCTTTCCCAAAGGAATGTGTATACACGTCCTGGCAATAAGTTTAGGAAACTTGCATGAATCTCCCACAAGCAAAAGAACCTAACTAAAACAATTCCTTATGATAAATTCCTAGAGTTAGGGTGGCCAAGTCGAAAAGGAGTATATCTAATTCTCTTGGAGAAACTCCTATTACAGATTACTCATGCTGGACATCGGTGTGAACTGATTTCTCTGAAAGAACTGACCTGAATACCTAAACCCTAGAAAAGCTTGGTACAGGTGAACTGATGATACGTAAATGGCTGTTACAGTAAGGGTGAGTTATCTGTGTTCAAGTTCAATATGGGTCTCAGAAACAACAGGCAGGACTGACAATGCACCTCCCCTCCCCACCAGAGCTGCCACAGTGAGATCGTTCTGGGTGAATACTCCAGAAAGAGCGGGAGAAAATGAAATGACTCTACTAGTCAGTGCTTTAAAGAACAATGTGGCTAATGTAGAAACACAGGCCCAATCCATTAACCTTTTCCACTATCATGAAAGCAGTGGGATGGGACAGTTTCTCCCTTCTATACCCCCATTCGCTCCCTTCCCCCCTTCACCCTTCAGGCTCTCTCCTTCAACTGTTGGGTCTTAGAGCAATGCTTTCTCTTTGGTTCTGGATGGAGAGAGAATGAGAGGAACAGGAATGGAAAGAGGTGGAAGCCGGTGTAAAAATATCTCAAGCCTGTGTTTCTTAGAATGGCCCTAGGTCCTTATCTGCATCAAACAGCAACAAAGAGTACGCAAAACAAAGCCATACATAGCCGGCAGCACCTTCTGTTTACAGCAGTGGTTTTTGTAGAGGAATCACCAGCATCACAGGAGAGACATCTCACAATGGATATGGTCGGGCTCCACCCAGACCCAATACACTGCTGGCTTAAGACTCATAGTGAAAAATTTATAAATAATGGTTGCTTTTACCTGCTATCTGGTACTATCTGGAAGAAACTGATAGTAATAGTGAACTCTCAAAGTCTACATAGGCCAAATATATCCACAGGAAGAAAAAGAAAAATTCAAACATCTTCAGTGATCTTTGTAACCTCAGGCTTTCATCTCAAGGATATTGAACATACATACTGTTTAGAAGTTTAGAATGGGAGCCCAGGCGTCCTCACAATACATCAAAAACTTTAGGTGCGTGTTGATGGGTTTTTCTATTCCTTAGTCATCTTCTATTTTTGGAGGACATAATCCAATGCACACCACTTACAGCATCTGAGCACTTTCCTTAAATGGGTCAAAGGTCAAGGGTTTCAGGAGGGTCTCGCTCAGTTCCTGCAGAACACTGCGGCTTTGCTACTGACTTAAAATAGGGCCACAATTCTTCGCGTTTCAGTGTTAGGATCATAAACACAAACGACCACCTGAGACCACAGAGGACCGGATATGAGCTACTTATAGTAAAACTGAACCAGGGAACAAGAATAGCAGGAAAGCTGCCTATTTTCTTGTAGTGAGGTCCTTTGAAGTAAACTATTTATTAAACATTATATTACAGCGCTCGAAACAAAAATCTTTGAAGGCAGGTTATCCTTCTCAGCACAGTGGCCCACTGCTAACGAATTGTTTCCTTTTCCTCTGAGGTTTTGTTTTTCCTTTTGTGAAACTGAAACCCAGATTGTTTTCCTCCATCTATGAAAGTAGCTGGCACAAAGCACTCCTTCTGGCAAAAAAATGTCCATGAATAGAAAGAGCATTAAAAAGAGACACCAACTCATCACTTTCCACCACACAACATAAGAAAGTGTGCTTCTCAAGAAGTTGCTATATAAAGTTCAGCAACTTCTCCAGAGTTGAAAACTGGGTTACAAGAAATGAAATCAACGGAGTAAAACTGGCAAGAATTCAAACAATGGGGTTTCATTTTTTATTTTTAAGAGCAAACATCTACTGCAACCCCTACTTCATAGCTATAGACCGATAGGCTTTTCCTCAGCAAGCATTCTCCCACTGCTCACTCAGTGAAGTCCCCTGAATCCACCGGTGACAGTCACATTTGAAACAAATGTTCCAAAGAAGAGCAAAGGGTGATATGGTTTAGGTTTCCAAACCAATCATGAACTTAAGAGTCTTGCCCCGGAAGTCTAATGATGAGCAGTGAAACTCCCCACGGGCCAACAGCCCTAGTAACATGCCGCTGATGGCAGAAGCCTAGCTCGTTCCCGAAAGGCCCACTCTTCTAGCTTGGCGTGTGCTGAGAAGAGAAAGGACAGTGTCATTGCTGGACATACGACTGGGTCTGTCTCAGTGTGGCTGGGAACGGCGGGAAGCTTTTCAAAATCTAGAAATACATCAAAGGGCTAATGCAGATTAAGCTCTCCTCCCTTTTTCCTGAAAGGCTCACTTTTGTTCCTAATATAAAGACTTAGATATTTCTTTAGATCATAAAGCAAGTTGAACTTTTAATGATGGATTAAAAATTATAAAAGTAAAAAATGGCTTGTTCTCACCGTTCGTTCTTTCTTTCTTTTCTTTTCTTTTTTTTTTTTTTTTTAAAGTGATGAATGCAGGAAAAGACCAGTCTAGGGCAGATTCATCTCTTGCTGACCTTCAGGGATGTTGAGTGTTGAGTAAGCCAAGTATGATGATAGTACAAAGTCAAATTTGGATAATTTAGTCACTTTTTTGTTAATTCCTTTATTAGAAACATTAGATAATAAACATATAATAGCACCTAAGCTATACAGCTTTAAAAATAATAAGAATTTTCACTCTAAAGAGTGTAAGATGAAATAAACTTCTGCTCACACTGGTCTTTCGAAATAGAAAAGCTTGTTATGTCAACAGAATAACTCTTACTAAATGGATGAACACTTTCACAAAGGAAAAAAGCCCCCCTGGGCTCCCTAGACAGCCTACCACCCCTACCAGTTTTCCTCAGTTTGCACCCAACCTTAGCTCCGTCCCCCTAGCCAAGGGAGGGAGGCAGTGCTCTTCCTGTTCACCATTAGGCATTGCACTTGAACCCTTGGCCTGTTCTCTACTCCTTCCTTCATCTACTATGACCCTGCTTCATCAATTATACTCTGTTTTCTTCTCCATCGGCTCCTTGTCTTCAGCCTAAAAACAAGCTTGAGTCATTCCCAGTAAGAAAACAAACTCTTTGATTCTGCATCCCCCTGGTTTCTCCCTTCCCCTTCACCAGCGCCCCCCCACCCTGGTCTCCACCATGGCCACCTCCATTCTCCACCATGCCTGCTGCAGGAAGGCTCTACCCCACTGACAGCTTATCTGAGGCATCCACAAGTTAGATATTTCAAGGGAAAAGACAGAGTGGTACAGAAATGTTCATTAATAGAACGAAGAAACAGAGAAAGTCACACTGAGTTAGAGTCTCTAGATCTACATTAGTTGTCCTTAGGAAACCACCATGGCAACTAGAAAGTTCGCAGGATCATGTCTCATAAAGGCAAATAAAAGTTTAGTCCTTGATGTAAAATATATCTCGACAGTACTGGTTAAGTTTACTGAGTGACTGCCTTGTGCCAAGAATTATGTAAGTGGCACACATGCATTCTCTCGCTTAATTCTCACAATAGATGGAATTATTGCCCTCATTTTACAAATCAGGAAGCTGGGCTTAGAGTAAGTAAGGCTAAGATCAAACAGCCAATAAATAAGTGTCTGCCTGACTTTAAAGCAGGTGCCATTAGGGGTGCCTGGGTGGCTCAGATGGTTAAGCATCTGCCTTCGGCTCAGGTCATGATCCCAGGGACCTGGGATCGAGCCCCATATCAGGCTCCCTGCTCAGTGCAGATCCTGCTTCTCCCTCTCCCTCTGCCATTCCCTCCGCTTATGCTCTCTGGCTCTATCTCTCTGTCAAATAAATAAAATCTTTAAAAAAAAAAAAAGCAGGTGCCATTAGGCATTACTCTGTAAATTACATTTTTAAAAAACAGACTTGATGTTTTAGAAGCTTTTTCGGTTCAAGCAAAATGAAGTGGAAAATAGAGAGGTTTCCTATATCCCCCCAGCCCCCGACATGCAGGACCTCCCCCATTATCAACAAGCAAATTGCTTTCTGTATACAAACAGGTAGGAAATACATAATTGAAGTAATAACTGTAAAACCCAAAAGACATTCAAGAAGGGAAGAAAGATCTTTCCATTTGTAGAAAGAGACTTAAGACCACAAAACCAAAAAATGGCTTTTACTTTAAAAAGGGAGAATAAAGGGACAAACTTCAGAATCCAGTCTTCACCTTTCCCCTTACTCAACTCCCGGCCCCCACCCTCACCCGGGAACTCCGAGAACTGACCTCAGTGTCCTTCCGTTCTGCTATGAGAAGCTAAGAAAGGTGATTTTGTGGGCATGCGAATTTATACAGACAATCCCTGACCTATGATGGTCCCATGCGATTTTTTTAATTTATGATGGCCTGAAAGTGGCCATGCATTCAGTAGAAACCACACTTTGAATGTGAATCTGGATCTTTCCCAGGCTAGCAAGAGGTGGTGCGGGCCTCTCTGGTGATGATGGCCAATGGCAGCACAGCTCCCAGTCGGCCATCCGATCACAAGTGTAAACAACCATATGCTGACGACCCTTCTACCCCCACATGGCCACTCTTTCACTTTCAGTATAGCATTCAATAAATTATGTGAGGTGGTCAACACCTTATTATAAAACAAGCCTTGTGTTAGATGATTTTGCCCAAATGTAGGCTAATGTAAGCATTCTGAGCTCATTTAATGTAGGCCAGGCTAAGCTACGGTGTTCAGAAGGTTAGGTGTATTAAATGCATTTTCCATGTATGATATTTTGAACTGATGATGCGTTTATCAACACATAACCCCCGTTCTAAATGGAGGAAGATCCGTACTCACTACATCAGCTTGTTATATTTGTATACATCAGCTGGTTGCCTCTGGATACTTATTTATGATTTATACTCTGTCCTTTATCAATGAGTCCATTTCCCCAGGACCTGGAACATTGTTTGGCACAGAATATGCACCCAACAAATACTTGCTGAATGAATGAATTAATTAATTAATTAATGAACGAACGAACCACAAACTTCCATGGCTAGGCAAAATAACAGCGGTGCCCAGACAAGGACTTTTTCTTCCCAGCTTCTGCTAATTCTGAACTAGTGACTCGTAAAGATACTTAATATGTTTTTCCTTCTACACAATATTAGTGCTAATTAAATACAGTGTCAGTTATTACATCCCTTACAAACACATGTAGGTGGTCTACAGAACAGAATTACTACCTAAATGACTAAGGTATTAAATGACTAAGGGATCAAAGTGTTTGAAGCTTGATATTTTCACTATCTTAGTTCCCAAAGCAAAATATCAATTCACAGGCAACAAAAAGAAACTGCCCAGGAATGTGCAAAAAATATTATTAGTTGGTTTAAATCTCAAAATGTTACAAGATACCTATTAAAAAATTATACAAACAGCATTAACTTTCTCTTCAATGCTGATTATTCTTTTTTCCTCTCTATGTAATGACCTTCCTGCACAGTATGTGCTACCATTAAAAAAAAAAAAAAGCCTCAGGAGATGAAAGGAACTGCTTGCTTAATATCAAAAACATTTTATTTGCAGAAGGAAGAGACAACAATGCAATAGAAAATACACAATTAAAATATATGTGCTTTGTTGTTTCATTAGGGTTAAGTTTGTTTTTTAAAGAACAAACCAAAACACAACAGTAATACACCATTTCGGCTATTTTTGAATTAGGAGTTCTAGAGAAAAGAAGGAATCCTACACAGAGATTATTTAAAAACGAGTCCTTATCTTTACACCTGCTAGGTGGCTAGAAATCAAAAAGAGACACATCGGATGTTAACTAGACTTCTTGTGGTGATCATTTCACAACACATACAAATACTGAATACCTGAAACTAACATAGTGCTCTATGTCAATTACACCTCAAAAACAAAAACTATAGGACATGCTGGCCAGGATGTGGAGAAAATAAATGACTCACATTTTGTTGGTGGGAATGTAAGATGGTGCAGGTGCTTGGGAAAACAGCCTGGCCGTTCCTCAAAAAGTTAAACACAGAGTTGCCATATGACTCAGAATTCCCTCTTGTAGGTGTCCGCTCAGAAAAAATGAAGACATATGTCCACACAGAAACACGTGCAGGAATGTTCACAGCAGCGTTATTTATAATAGCTAAAAAGAAACAATCTGACATCCATCCTGAGGAATGAATACAGAAACTGTGGTATATCCATACACTGGAATGCTATCTGGCAAGAGGTGAGTGAGCTACCGGAAGGTACGAGAGAGAAGCCGCTGAGAACATGATGCCAAGTGAAAGAAGCCAGTCACAAAAGATCACAAACATGTTTTTGTTTATATGCAATGTCCAGAATAAGCGAACATACACAGGCAGAACGATTCTGGCTGCCGGGGACTGACAGGGTTGAAGGAGAATGGGGGATTATCTCCTAAAGGGAAAGGGGCTTCTTTGTGGGGTGATGAAAATGCTCTCAAATGGACAAAGGGTTGCACAGCCCTGTGAACAGACTAAAAACCACTGGATCGTACACTTTAAATGGGTGACCTGTGTAGAAGGTGAATTCCATCTCAATAGTACTTTTTTTTTTTTTAAAGTCAACTCTACACCCAACGTGGGGCTCAAACTCACAACCCCAAGATCAAGAGTCGAACGCTCCACTGACTGAGCCAGCCAGGCGCCCTTCAATAAAACTTTTTTTAAAAGGCCTGCGAGTCAGCCATTTGAAAATGCTCGATAAATCAAGAACTTGACATCACAGGCAAAAGGTAAAAATGGGGATACAAGAGAGGCAAGTAGTAAACCCGCATAATAGCTGCAAGAAAAACAAACATAGTGACACTGCAATAAACATAAACAAATTGTTTCCAAGGGCTGATACTTGGAACTATGAAGTAAGCAGGACACTGTCTATATCAGTCAAAGATAACTACTTTTTACATACATAAAAGAAAAATGAGTCTTTAATTTGAAGATTCCACTTAAAAGTCAAGTTAGCTTATTTGCATTTGAAATTGAAGAACAAAAGAGGTTTAGTTTCTAACAGTTTCAACCTGTTTTAGACAGATATTTATTAAATATTTATTAAAATGCTTTAGTTTGAAATAATGCTATAGGCACCAGAAAGTAAACAAATATGAGCAATTCAATTCTATACCTTCTGCTCAATAAAACTTGCTTCTCCGTGGCAGGTGGTACAGAGAAGTCTACCCAGGGGGTTAATCAAAATTCCCTTAGAATAATTGAAAAGCATCTGCAATTTTTCCCCAGAAACCACAAAAAAGTCACAGTAAGCAGAACATATAATCTTGATTATTAGCACTGGGCCTGCGCCAGCACAATGTGCTGTCCCCCGAAATTAAGTGACAGGACAGAGTATCACTGTGCGATAAGCTAGTGCTGTTCCCCAAATGAGGCTGAAAAACTCAAGAAAAATCACAAGACAATGATAATAAGTTGCACGTGTGACGTGTTGCTACTGGCGAAGCATACCCTGTATTGTGACAAATGTAATCATTCTCAGAGCAGGCCGGGGCTGGGAAGACCTCAGGGGTCACGAACCCCAACCTTCCATTGTACAACAAAGAAAACAGAGGTTTAGGAAGGTCACACAATCAGTTTAAAACATTACTGGGGCTAAAATGAGATCTCTCAGGGCTCTTTCCATGAAATGTTTCTTCTGAGTACATGTACTCCCTGGCTGGGGAGAGGGGGCTGCTTACCTAAGACATGGGAAATTCTTAGGAACTCCTGAGAGCTGAGTGTGTAAAGCTCCACACAGAAGTGCTAAAACTAACCACCTGTGAAAGTGCATCACCAAAGAGTTTGGGGACACCTCACAATTCCCAGCAAAGGGATCTGTGTGTCAGCGTAAGGGAAGCAAGACTATGGTTCTATAGTTTGGGTCCATGACCATAGTTTCAGTCGCTGCAGCCTGGTCAACTGCACAAGCCCGGTGGGAAGATGATCAGCAGCCCTGAGGCACAGAGGAGTCACAGATGTGGACACTGAAGGGTGTTCTTGCTGAAAGTCAGAAGCGATTCACCAGATTTGGGCACAGCATTGGTATACTAGGTCTCTCTTTGCCCTGATGACCAAGACCAGTTCTGAAATAATTCTGCCTAACAGGCCTTCCTAATTATTCTGATACCACCATTCAGCTGATGTTCCAGAGAACAGATTTAAAGATTTGGTCACGGGAAGAAATATTCCTCACCTTAAAAAAAAAAAAAAAAAAAAATCCTCACCTCAAATTAATAAACACATACTCTGGATTAGATGTCAGTCTTTGTGAGTTTAGTTACTGTAGGTCAGTTCCCTTGGATCTGATTATTTCCAGGTTCTCTGTGTATTCATCGTGGTATTTTTTTCCCTCCTATTTCTTATACCATTTTGACCTCTTAGAGGCCTTATATATTTGGGGAGAGACGGCCGCTCCCAGGGCTGGCTAACTCCTCCTAAAGATAGTGAAGAACTTGGGAGCAAGCTAACCACTCCTTTTATCTAGCTCACACACCAAACTATTATTTCCCCTGCCCTAAATCATCCCAGGGCCAGGCGTCAGACAGCTAGAGACCAGCCCCTAAAGCCCAAAGCCCACTGACGTTCAAACTAGCAGCCTTAAATCATTTACCCTGCCCTACCTTGCCTGCCTGTGGAAACCCCAATAAAGGCTCCTGTCCATGCTTTCCCCATGGCTCCTTTTTGCCTCATGACAAACCCTGGTGCTTTTCCAGTGGCCCCACATGGCGTGGGGTGTCTCCTCCTCTTGGGAAATATAAGTAATTCTTTCAATGGCATTAACCTCTGCATCAGCACTCAATTACCTCAATAAATTAAAAACCCGCAGGTACATTTCAGAACGCCCTGCCAAGGCAAGAGCAGATCTGCAGAACCCCTGAAGGCCAGAATGCAGGCCCCACAGCGTGCCGGCCCGGAGGTACGAGGCAAAGGAGCTCCTGCCCAGGGACCGCTCTCACCAGCTCACAACCCTGCCTTCAAACCACAAGAGCTGCGGCGAGGAAGACACGGGCTTTATGGCAAGCTTCCACACGCTGCATGCACACATGGAGCACACAGCATGTATTTATATAGGTTTATTTTCAACAAATTGATAAATTGATACCACAACATCTAATTGGTCTTTTACTCCGCGGAGCTGTGGTATGAACAGAGATGATTCAACAGGAAAACTCTGATGGACAAGCCTGAAATGTAAAAATGTTGGTTTTTTTTTAATGAAGTGTAGATACAATCAAGAACAGAAGAAAACAGTATCAAAGTCCTTTGCATCCTAACTGCAGACACTGATTAAGAGAAAATTCCATTTAGAGGGATGACATGTTGGTCGAAAGTCTGTGAAGACGCAAATGCGTACACAGAGAGTCATCAAGTTAGGGCAGGATCGCAAAAACGATACACGGGACATATATGGACATGCGGCCCAGTTCTTTCTGAGTATGATCAAGACACCAGCCGTTCCTTCAATTTACAAATTAAGGCTGGGTGAGGTAATCCAGAATGAATAGGGTGGGACAGCTGTGGACTACTTATCCAGGGGACACCTAAGTTTGCAGAGCATCAGACAGCTTTGTGAAAGCTTGGGGAGATGGTCACAGGCACTTACATGCCCTTCCATAATTACTGTCTAGACTCAGACTCTCAACTTCGGCACTACCGAGATTTTAGGTTGGATAATTCTCCTGTAGGGGCTGCCTCGTTTACTGCAGGATATTCAGAAATACCCCTGGTGATGCTTGCTAGAAGTTTTAGGAAATCTACCCACTGGATTCCAGGAGCAGTGCATCACTTACAACAACCAAAACGTCTCCAGACACTGCCAAGTGTCCCCTGAGAAGGAAAATTGTCCAGGGTTGAGAACCACTAGTCTAGATTTGCGGTACCGCAAGATACCGTCGGGCACTTCTGTTTCAAAAACTACCCCCGTTATTCCTAAAATCCTTCAAGGGGGCTCACACTTTGGTTGAATAAAGCAGTGGAGGGTGCAGAGGGATTAAATACTTGAATAAGAACAATTAATCTCTCACAAGACACTTCAGCATGTATTCCACAACCTGATCACCCTAAATATCAGCTAAGGTTTTCTCACATTCTAATTGAAAGACTTTAAATCAAATTGCAGTTTTAATCTATTTTTAATATCTGGAATGATTACTTGGATAAACATTACCTTTTGTAAAAAAGAACATTCCCTCCCTGAACACAAAATAACTCCCGCGAGGAAGCAGGGGAACCCGAACCGTTAACACTCTACCCCATTAAGTGGCCGGTCCCTAAGTTCGAACACAGAAGAGGAGGGTTAGTATGTCCCCCGCTGCAGGCCCTGCTCCTACCAAAGCTAGCTGTTCTCTGCCAGCCAGTCAGGAGTAATAAGGACGTGCAAAGGGCCACTAAGACGACCTAAATCCTAACGACCCGGATGACAGTGTGAAGTGAGCCAAGGCTTTGTCAGGAGATCTGGGTTTGAGTCCTACCACTGCCCTTAGCATATGAGCCACGCTGAGCAAAGCACTTAATTTCTATAATTTTACTACGGAGGCATGACCTCATCTGTAAAGCGGGGTTTCTGCTGATGATCTCAAACCGTTGTGGGCACTGAATGAGGTGGCACGTGTGAAGTGTCGGGCACATTGTCTCCTTGGTCTGGTTTACTGAGCAGCTGAGACAGCAGAGGGTTGGGTGAGCTCCGGGACACGGGGTATACTCAGGGTACCTGTGAAAGCTTGTGCACTAATCATTTCCCTGCCCTGAAATTAGGCAGGGATTCTATTCCAAACAAGAGCACTTCACAGTTTCACGTGTCCCCTGATGCTTGGTAATTGCCCAGGGTAATTAACACTGATACCTTAGCAATCACCTGAGCTGTCCCCCCCCCAATCTGGAGAATTTACACCACACGAAACGTACGCCAGCTCGGGAAAGGGCCCTCCTCAGAAACACACACCTGACCTACCGGACACTGTGACAGTCACACGTCTTGCCGGGCACTCTGCCATGTACCTCCCACACGTGGGGGGAAAGTGCCACAGGTATTTCAGAGCAATGCCATTAAGTGCTAGCCAGAAAGAACAGGAACTGCTCTTCGCAGAGGCCATTGTGAGGTGCTGCTCTAACACTCGGTTTGACGTCTCTCACCGGGAAGATTACAGGACTTTAACAAAATGGAGGACCAAACAAAGAGCAGCAGCTTCTGAGATATGATCGTCACTGGATGCTCTCCCTGCTGCCTCAGCACGTGAGGGTCTTTGGGGAACTGTTCTTGGTAAATGGTAAAAAAAAAAAGGACCCAAATAAATAGAATGCAATTACACAAATGAGAACTTCCATGAACAGCCATCCGTGGCAGATCTAGGTTAGGATACAATACTAGGAAGACTAAGGAAGGAGTAACCCTTGTACCCACCCCCACAGCTACCGGTTAAAAATGTCACTCAAGCAAATCATACACGAGGTTAGCTAAAGTGGGTTGTCATTTTCTCTGCATAAGACATTTGAGTAGGTCAGGATGTAAGACTGTGTAAGCTTCAGGCCACTGAAGAGTATCACAACCTGTTCTAGAGATTTTGTCTCTGTAACATTATCCTTAGTGAAATGGGAAAGAAAACTCTGAAACCCCAACTGTTACACGTAGTTTAAGCCAGTGGTTCTCAACTGGGTGTTGGGGTGGGGGAGATTTTGCCCCCTTTCCACCCCCAGGGCCATTTGGCAATGTCTGGAGACAGTATGGGCTGTTCTATCTGGAGAGGCACTCTGGCATCTAGTGGACAGAGGCCCGCAACGCTGCTAAACATCCCATAAAGCACAGCACGGTCTCCTAGAGCAAGCAATTATTTGGTTCCAAATGTCATTACCGCCAAGGTTGAAAAATCCCGCTCTAGGCCAAAAATAAAAGCGATCACTGTCTGAGGCGCCCAGGTGGCTCAGTCAGTTAAGCATCTGAGTCTTGATCTCAGCTCAGGTCTTGATCTCATGGTTGTGAGTTCGAGCCCCACACTGGGCTCCATGCAGGGCATAGAGTCTACTTATTTAAAAAAAAAAAAAAAAAAAGATCACTGTCCAATGGTTATAAAATTTAAGAGATACAGTTGATACTATGGATTTAATTATACTTCAGGTCCTATCGTGTCCCTTCCTGGTTAAAAAAAAAATGTATTATGAACTCAAATAATCAAACGTTTTTCCTACCCTCTCATTATAATAAGAAACATCCAGAATATCACTCTTACGCTGGACTCATAACACCAGTAATTTAATGTGTTTTGGGTATCCATTTCCTAAACTAGAAACTAATTCTACCATTAAGTGTCAAAACAGATTCTAAATCCTAGTCCTTGTGTATTTTCAACTGATTTCTATAAATGCAGATCTGTAAGTCTCACCTGGGACCTAGGGGATAAGCTTTGCCGAGAAAGGAGCCTGGGAATTTGCATTTT
The DNA here is from genome assembly GCF_002201575.2 of Neomonachus schauinslandi. NCBI lineage: Eukaryota > Metazoa > Chordata > Mammalia > Carnivora > Phocidae > Neomonachus > Neomonachus schauinslandi. The sequence continues at coordinate 10,916,031 of NC_058405.1, forward strand.
TAGCAAAGTTTCCCGGTGATTCTTACACATGCTCAAGTTTGACAACCACTGACAGACTTTGATTCTATGAGAAAAGAGCTGCCATTCCCGAATTATTCTCACTGTAAGTTGAACAGCAACGATCAAAGAATTTATAAATATGGAATCAGCTATAAATACGGAAGCAGCAATATATAGCACTACGCCAGAGTGGCCTTAGAGGGCCTACCCCAAACAGCATCCCTTCCAAGTGGGGCCAATCTCAGAAAGCAAGCCCATGAGCACCATCATAAAATAATGGTGTTCTCAGAAGTATTTTGTCTTCCAAACTCCAGATCTCCCCAGTCAAGACTGTTAGGGGTAAACATCCTTACCCTTCAAGGAAGTAGATGTTCTTAAGCATCTGGCTGCCACAGGTGCAGGTTTAAATACATGCTTTATATTTAGCATTAAATGACAATTAGTATATTAACTGTGAGAGGTTAATGGTCACAACCCTAAGAACAATAATTAGACTTTCCATATAAAAGAGAAATATTTTCCTTCTGAATCTTTCTGCAGACTGAGCACCAAGTATGATCTCAATGGAGAGTACAAATTCAGATGATAGCATGTCTCCAAGCAAAGAAGAAAAAGGAGGGAAAAAATTAGAGGCAAAACGAAGCAAATGGGAAGTGTATTAAATATTTAGGGAGGGGGCTATAATAATAGTTGAGCTACTATATGTCAAGCACCTATTGTTTTCAGGCATTTCAGAAACACTTTCTTATTCAACCCTCACCACTTCCATAAAAGTAGATGTTCTGCTGATAAAAAATACTGAGGACCAGAGAGGTTAAGTAACTTGCTCAAATTCACAAAGCTGGTAAGCAGGAGATTCAGACTCAGGGAATCAAGCTTTACTTAGCATTCCACCCCTTACCCCAGCCCACCCCAATATCCGCTAATATCCCGGCAGTGGTTTCTGGAAATTTCTTGTGAACATGTAACTCAGTAATTGCAAATATTTTTAACTGACATTTCAGAGTGCTGTGTGCCTTATTATTACAATGAAATCTACGGTGCTATGTGGCTTGTTTGTCTTAGAAAGTGAATGGAGTCAAATAAACATTCTAAAACCCTAAAGCATCATACAAATGTAAGGCGTGATGTTATTCATTAAAATTAATTTTATTTTAAGGATCTCTGGCAGATGGCAGCAGGATTTTGAGATACTTTGAAATAATTAGTGACACCCTAGGATACTGTGAAATCATGACGGAGGTTACACTAAATTGGCTCCTAATAGCCACATATAATATAAATGATTTGGACAATAGGTAATGTCATTTTAACAATGATATTAGAGAGACTCAGAACCTCCTCCTCAGATGTGGACATTTCCCAGGGGCCTCTGGATCTGGGCCTTTCCTCTCCTTCTTCACCATCCCATCACCGTGGGCAATCTCAGCTACCGCCAGCCTCAGATCTCACCTCTGCATGTTGACCAAGCGCCAAGTTACATGCTTGCCCTTCATCCTTTCCCTCATTTCAGGACTCGAAATGTCCCTGACATCAGAGATGTCTCCCTGGCATTTCAAACTTAAAACCGTCAAAAATCCAACTCATTACCTATCCCACCTTTTCTCTGGTATAATTCTTCTCCTCTTCCTGTTTTTCTCCCTCGAGTAATTGTATCAGTTATCACATCTGGAAATCTCAGAACCATCTTCAGCTCTGCCTAATACATATAACTGGACCCTGGGTCCTCAAGGAGGCTCTCAAATGCACCCTCTTCTTCATTTGCTCCCACAAGTTCTCTTTAAAATCAGCACAAAACCAACCTATACCTCTCTTCTTTCAAAGACTTCAAAGTCTAGAGAATAGTGTCCCATCTCTGCCTCATCTAGCTCCCGCCATTCTAGCTTCACCTGCCGTACAGACCTTGGCCGCCGGCCTGCCACCCTCACCAGGCAACTTGCTCTCCTATCATCACAGAGCATAGCTTCTGGACATACGGTCTCATTTTTTTGTAAAGCTTATAGATCTATGATTTCCTCTGCTACTCTATCAGCCTGTACATAACCCATCTCGGCACTTACCATGTACTCAATGATACCGGTTTGTCTGTGTTTACCCGGAGCCAGCATACTGCTCAAGGGCAGAGACCAAATCACATTCATCCAGTACACTTCCTAGCACATAGTACAGCAGGCAGGATGTGATTTCTTTAAAAGTTTTGTGCAAAATGCATCACGCAATGGGATATTAATAACTGCACTTTCATATTATATACAGCATGCCCATTTCCAAAGGCTAGAAAAGTAAAACTTAGTTACTTCCCAAAGGTTTGTTCTTGGGTTGGTTACATGGTACACAGAACACATGTTACCACAAAAACAATGTTCAAGAGTAAGATTGCATTTAAAGCCCATTTTCTAAAATCTTATTTTAGTGACATTTTAGCTGAAACTTTTGCATATGTGGGGAAAAGGCAAGATAGAATGCTACAGAATTACTTTTTCTTAGTATTGTAAAATGTATCTAAACAACAGAGAGACTTGGGGGGCACATGGGTGGCTCAGTGGGTTAAGGGTGGGACTCTTGATTTCAGCTCAGGTCAGATCTCAGCCCCAAGTCAAGCTCTGTGCTGGGCGTGGAGCCTGCTAAAGATTATTCCTCTCCTTCTGCCCCTCCCCCGCCTTTGTCTCTCCCGCTCTTAAAAAAAAAGAAAGAAAAAGAACAGAGACTGACTCATCAACCCTCCACAGAACGTCTGCTCTGTGGCCTCCATCTGATTCCTATGGCTGGACAGGGAAAGGATCAGGAATAAAGAGAACGTGACCCAGTGGGGATAGAGCCCTGTGTGGGTGGGGTGGAAGTGGCCCTCTGCTGAAGGCTCTGGGGTTGATGCCAGACGCTGGCCATCTTCCCCCAGTTTTCCCCATCCAAGGAAATCCGGAGCGGTGCAGCTGGGCGGGGTGAGCAAAGCCCCTGGGGGCAATTCAGTCAAGGGGCAGGCACGAGTGGAAAGTCTAAGCCAGTAGCAATTGAGGTGGCTGCAAAGGCAGGCTGGGACACGGGCAAACACGCCAGAAACCCCAATAAGGCATCATTCACTCCCAAAACTCCACTAATACATATTAAGAGAAAGGGATGGGCTACAGAAGGGAGAAAGGGCAGATGGATGGAGATCACAGGAGTCAGACACGATGTAAATAGAGGGGCTGCTTCAGAATTCGTAAGGTATACAAGACCGAACAAATTCCCTGTAAGTTTATTTTTGGAAGACAATAATAGCCCCAAACTGGATGACATCATTTACTTCTCAAGAGTACTCAGAAGAACAATAACAAACACAGTTCTTTTCATTTTCCGATTATTTGGAGTTCAAACAAATGGGAGTTTACTCTATCAAAATTCAGTATCCATATGTGAGTTTTCAAAAGAATGAGAACTTCTTGATGATGTTTCTACATCTATAAATATGAATAATGCAGATTTTGGATCCTATGATATCAGATGACAAGATACAGCCTAAGCTTCAGCTCTTGCTAATTAAACGAATCAATTAAGAGACTACAGTTGCAACTGTGTAGCTGCTGTTCTATAGTAGCAAGAACAACCCCACGGGGAGGTCTTTTACTACATTAAAATGCTGTCCTCCACAACTCCATCTGATATTATTAGAAACAGTTATTTGTGTCTTGCTGTCATATTAGCAGCAAAGGCAAATTATGGAAATATGCAGACCAGAATGGTCCCAGTATGAGATCAGTTGGGTTTTCAGCCTCCAAGGGAACAATTGCTGAAATTCCAAAGTTCCCCAAAGTTCTTTAATGGAACTGATAAATCTATCAGCACAGCATCCATTTAGAAACTAGGTAAGGGTCACATATTTACATACCTTCCTGCTAAGCTGATACAATTCAACTAGATGAATTATCATATTAAGTTTACCCTCCTGAGTTAAACTGATGGAGTTCAAAATTGTTTTCGATGGTTGTCATTAATCGCTGTTACTTCGTAAACACTTACTTTGAAATCTAATTGTGCTAGCGTATCAAGGGTCATATTAATAGCATTCTTAATGGTAAATCCTTGTAAAACATGTTTATTCTACTGATATTATCACTCAAGCTTTCAAGGCTAATAATAAAGTATATTTATTATCAATAAAAACTTAATTTAAAATGTACAATTTGAGATTTAAATTAGCTTTAAGAACTTCAGCATGATTTGGTTTCATTAAGATCTCTGGCTAAGCTTCAAAAACATATAATTTGATAGTTCCTCAAGAGTCCTTGGGTAAATGCAATAGTGCAGCTATGAAGAAGCTATTTATTGTACTCTAAGCTTATTTTTGCTTTGGGGCAATATGCATTGTTTTCACAAGAAAAAAAAAATCAGTCTCGGTGGGATACATTTGACTTCATATTATAGTATTAAAAAGAAATAATGGTACTTTAAAAATTAAACAATGATTACAAAACAAAACTTTGGAATAAAATGGTAACTTCTGCATTAAAAGCAGTAAGAAAATATTCATCCTTATTGTAAAGCATAGTTCAAGTAAGTACTTCTGGTTAAGTAGAACAATGGACCTCTTCCATTTCTTTGTGAGCTTATACTCTCTGATGTGCACAAACTCACAGCTTCTCCAAAAACACGCACACAAAACAAAACTCAGAAGACTTACAACTTGAAATAGGCACATATACCTTGGAAAAATTCTGGGATATGTAGCTTACCAACTATATCGGTATATATGGTGTATATTATGGATTATATGTTTGTATCCCTCACCTAAGCTCTAACAATCCCCAATATAATGTTATGTGGATGCGGGTCCTTTGGGAGGTGGTTAGGTTTAGATGAGGTCAAGAGAGTGGGGCCCTCACGATGGGATTAGTGCCCTATAAAAGAGAAGAAAGATGAATCACTATATTGTACACCCGAAACTAATCTAACACTGTATGTTAATTAACTGGAATTAAAATGAAAACTTTAAAAAAAAAATTTAAAAAGAGAAGAAAGACCAGCACTCTCTGCCGTGTGAGGATACAGCTATCGGGTGAGCACTTGCAAGCCCGGGAGAGGGCCCTCACCAGGACCCGAGTCCGCTGGCACCTCGATCCTGAACTTATCAGCCTCCAGAACTGTTAGAAATAAATGTCTGCTGTTTAAACCACCCACTCTATGGTATTTTGTCATAGCGGCCTGAACTAAAATAGTTGTCCTTAGCAGTTACGGCAATAACTGGATCACACAGTAAAGTGATTTGTTCTTAAGGCACTCTGATGGTGAACAGCTTCACTTGAAAGTCAGAGAGACCTGATTTTGCATCCTGTTTCTACCAGTTGTTAGTACAGAATAGTCACTTAAACTGCCTAGGGCTCACTTTGTCTTCTGAAGATAGGCATACCCTTCATCGGCGTTCCTGCATGTTTGATGGTAACAGGTAAGAAAATCCTTGGGAAAATAAATGGCAGTACTCAAGTCAGGTATTAATAAGGAATGATGCTCTGTTTATAAAATATACTTTTAGGTAAGTTGCCTGAGTTAGTTTTCAACTCTTCATACATGTCAAATACACTTTCATGCCTACCTATGTAGACTGTATACTGGGTTGAACGCTGCCATCCAAAAATTCATGCCCAGCTGATACTTCAGAATGTGACCTCATTTGTAAAGAGGGTCTTTGCAAATGTAATTAGCTAAGAAGAGGTCTTACTATGTAAGGGTGGGCCCTAAATCCAATGAGGGTGTGCTTAGGTTTCTGTGACTGAATATACACAGACCTGGGGAAGAAAACCATGTGAGGACAGAAGCAGAGATTGGAATGATGCAGCTACAAGCCAAGAAACAGCAAGTACTGCCCCAACCACCAGAAGCTGGGAGAGAGGCATGAAACGGATTCTCTGGAGAGCCTCCAGAAGGAGCCAACCCTGCCCACTCCCTGATTTCAGATTTCTCACCTCCTAAACTCTTAGAACACAATTCCGTTGTTTGGAGCTACCCGGTTTGTGGTCATTTGTTGTGACAACCCTAGGAAACAAATACAGTCCTATATCCTACATATTGGGATGGTAATGAAATTGATAGATACTAAAGGTTAAAATTTGTATGTACATTCAAGTCAAATGTGCTCCTCTGAATCACAGAGGCACAAATTTCATCTCAGTGCCTTCTACTAATTCAGAGGAGTTTGCTTTTCATTATATAAAAATACTACTTAACAATTTTTTAAAAGATTTCATTTATTTATTTGAGAGAGAGAGAGCGAGCATGAGCAGCGGGGAGGGGCTGAGGGAGAAGCAGGTTCCCTGCTGAGCAGGGAGCCTGACATGGGACTCGATCCCAGGACCCTGAGATCATGACCTGATGGGTGTTAGGATAAGCTAGGTTGGGCTTTAGAAGTGACACTGAAATCTCAGTCCACGGAAGGGTAGGGGGACAATGCCCAAGCTCCAACTTTCCCCAAGGACCCATGCTCTAGGGGCTCAACAACCAGGCATGTAGTTCCCCAAGTGGACATGGTAGGGACCTAGAGAGCTCACACCTCCTCTTGGCTGTCCCTGACCAGAAGTGAAGACATCACAGTAAGGAGACAATTCTCCATGGGTCTCTCATGCTTCTCTTCTACTTCTTGTGAGCAAAGCACTGACTGTCCTTTGTTCTAGACTATTTTTTCAAGGCTGTTTGCTATACAAAGACGGAGACAGTGTCTCCCTCGCAACAAAGGGAAGGCATGCTCACTGCCCATATAGAGGCTCGGGGTTCTCTGAACTAAACTCAGGTTCCTCTACTGTAACACAACCCACTGTGTGAGCAGGTGTCCTTCTGCCCTCTTCACACCACCCTGTGGGAAATGGAGCTCAGGGAAATGGTGCGAAACTAATGATATTCTGGCTACTGCTATTGCTGTAATAAACCATCCTTCATCTCTGACCCTGGAGTCTTGTCCCTTCTACCAGCATCCATTGACTATAGCGGGTTAATTTGTCAGCTTCAAGTAGGGTAAAATCTCAGACCCTCCGTGGTTCTTGATAGTCACTTCCATTCACAGCTCCTCGTCAGAACTAGTCATGTTGTCCAACCCAATCCTCCATGCCTTATTAAAAATGCAAATGACATAAAGAGACTAAACTCAGGCATGTAGACAGCCTCACTCCACAGAAAGCGGGGCAGAAGGCTTGAAGAGGTACTTTACAGAGGAGCAGACTCAATGGTCAATAAACATAAATGGCCAATAAATGCAGAAAAATATGTTCTACTTCCTTAATGATCAGGACGTTAATTAAAACCACAATGAGGACACTACAGACACCGGCAAAAATGAACGAGTCTGATAAGATCAGGTCCTGGTGAGAATGTGGAACAAAGTGAATGCATTCACTGCACACTCAATGCACATCACCCCTGACGAAACTACGGCACACGTGCAATCAGGATACGTGTGCTCATGTGCATAAATGCTTAGAGCAGCATGGAGCTAGAGAAAAGACACCAGAGACCACCCAGGGGGCCATCAACAGTAGAGGTGGACCTCACAAACAGCACGGAGCCAAATAACCAAGTCATACACAATTACAGAATATAATCCCATGCATGTCAAGCTTAAAAGCAGGCAAAGCTTAACTGCTTAATATTTAAGGATGCATTTACGTGGAAAAATTATAAAGAAAAGGAATGATAAAAATTAGGAAGAAGTTCTCTGTGCAGGGAGAAAGGATGTCTGATAGATAGGATTGAGAAAGAATACACAGTAAACCTCAGAGGTAATGATGACTTCTGTGTTTTTTTAGAAAACCTCTGGTGGGTATACAGGTCTTTGTTTTATCGTTGCTCTTTGTAACTGACAAATATTTTATAAATGTTATTTTACACATATTAAAATACGTAAGGCATATTTATAACATCTTCTATAGTATTTAATACTTATATATCCAGCAAAATCTAATTTTAATAATGAGATTTATTTTAGTGGGAAATAACAAAATGGTAGTTTTTTAAAGTTCGAAGTGTGTCCAAAACGAATTAAATTACTTATTTTGAAGTCTGTACCTTCTCTGAATTAACATTTTTGAACTTTATCGATGCAACAGAAGTCCTTTCTAGTCTAAAATTAAATTCTTCTTTGACCATTGAATGTCATGTTAACAATATTCAAAAGCCAACTTGTATGGAAAATTCTACAAGTACTCTCCCAGACAAAGTGTATTTGGGAAGTCTTACCTTTACATATGACCTGCTAGTGCTCTTCCTGACTGCAAGCTTTGGAAACTGAATCTGCTTTAGAAAATTAGGATTGAAGCAGCACACACTAGCTAGAAATTACTCTGCATCTGTCCGAACAGTCCCACTGTCTCAAAACCTTTTCTTTCTCTCTTCCACACTGATCTATTATGGCTAACAGTACACACAGAAAAATGCATTGTAACAAACCACAGTGGCCATCCCAACTGCTGTGATGCAGACTTCTAAAGTACTTGGAAATGACTCTAGACAGTGACACTCCTTCTCCGTATAAACTGTATAAAGTGTGGACAAATCTTTGGGATTTGTCAGCAAGTCACCTATGTTGGGGAGGGGGGCGGTATCAGCTCCATAAACAGGTCCGCTTTTTGTGGCTGTTTAGGGGTGGTGTGTGTGTGTGTGTGTGTGTGTGTGTTTCCTACCATATTTTAGGGGCCTGAGGTGGACAAAAAGAAAAAGCAGAGAAATCGGAGCCCCCTTGTTTGCTCTGCCCACCAACTAGCTGTGAACCCTTGGGCGAAACAAGCTGTCTTTTCTGAGGAAGACGGACTCATTGCTAAGGCCACTATGCTTTTCCTTTTCCCTGTTTGTTTATGCATTTGCTTTCTTTTTCTTTTTTAAGTCTAATCCTTGGGTCCCACGCTTGCCAATGTCATTAATTCACTCGACAAGCATTCACTGAGTGCCCACGGGACCCAAGGCCCTGCTCTGGGTGCTGGGTGAGAACAGTGGACACAACAGGCAAGAGCCCTGTGCTCACAGATCTTAGTTCATTCAAGTGGGAAAGATGGACAATAAACAAGTTTTAAAAAAGTAAAATATGTCAAACATGAAAGTATGTCAAACAGTGATAATTGCTGAAGAAAAAGAACAAAGCAGAGGAAGGGTGGTCAAACTTTTAAACGGTGTGACCAGGAAGCCGTCCCTGAGGTGGTGGCTGTTGGGTAAAGGCTTGAAGAAAGTGCGGGAAACTTCTGTGCAGGTGTCTGGGGGCAGACAGTCCTGGCAGAGGAAAGGCAGATGAGGAGCTCCTGAGGTGTGTGCCCAACACGTCTGAAGAAGAGTAACAAGGCCAATGACTTGACTGACATTTTTAAAGGATCACGCTAACCGTTAAATGAACGGCAGGCTAAGGAGCAGGAGCAGAGGTGGGAAGACCGGCTGCTGCTGTCATTCAGGCAAGAGACGAAGGCTCTGGTCAGGCTGGGGGCAGTGGAAGTGGTAGGAGAGAGGAAGCAAGGAGAGCACAAGGTTTTAGCTGGCGTAGCCATTTTCTGAGATAGGAAAAAACTGCGAGAGAAATGCTTTGTTTTGTTTGTGGGTTTTGCCTATCGAGAACTCAGTTTTCAATACATGAACCCAGTGAACTCGGTTAGAATCCAAGGAGAGATGTAAGTGCAGACACAGAAGTACCCATGACTTACTGTTGCATGAAAAGATCTGTAATTCTATTTCTGGAAGAACACAGGCACGCCATGTTCTTCTGGGCTTTGCTTCAGTGTGTGTTGCAGGTACAGGGTTGTTGTTGTTGTTTTTTTTTTTTTTTTACACAGACTGGAAATTTGTGGCACCCCTGCATCGAGTGAATGAATCGGCGCCATTTTTCCAACAGCATTTGCTCATTTCCTGTCTCCGTGTCACATTTTGGTAATTCTTACAGTATTTCAAACTTTTACATTATGACTGTATTTTATTATTACTGTATTATTGTGACCTGTGATCAGTGATTCTAACTCACTGAAAGCTCAGATGATGATTAGCATTTTATAGCAATACAGTATTTTTATTTTTTTAATAGTTTATTTATTTATTTTTGGTAATCTCTACACCCAAGGTGGAGCTCCAACTCACAACCCTGAAATTGAGTCACATGCTCTTCTGATTGAGCCAGCCAGGCGCCCCTAGCTATCCAGTATTTTTAAATTAAGGTATATGCATTGTTTTTTAGACATAATGCTTTGCATACTTAAAAGACTACACTGTAGTGTAAACCTAGCTTTTATATGCACTGGGAAACCAAAAAATTCGTTTGACTCACTTTACTGCAACACAGGCTCTCTTGCCCTGGTCTGGAACCAAACCCACAATATCTCCAAGGTGTGCCCGCATATCAATAATAATGTAAATGCCTCCAGGGGATGGGATGTGTATACTTCTGTGATGGTGAATTTTATGTGTCAATTTGGCTAGGCCACAATATTCAGATTTTTGGCCAAATATTATTCTAGATGTTTCTATAAAGGCATTTTTCAGACTAACATTTAAATCAGTAGAGCTTGGGTAAAGCAAATTACCCCCCATAATCTGGGTGGGCATAATTCAATCAAATGAAGAAAAAGGACTGACCTCCCAAGCAAGAAGGAATACTGCAAGTACATGGTCTTTGGACTTGAACTCCAACTATTTCCTGGTCTCCTGTGCAGATTTTGGACTCCCCCCGTGCCCCAACACTCACACATCCTGCTGGTTCTCTTTCTTTGGAGAACTCTAATACAATTTCTTAGGACACGCACTGAAGTAATATTTAAAATTTTAAATTAAAAAAAAAGCAAGGAATAACTTACTCATCAGAGAAACAAAAATAACTATAAATCTCAGGTGCAACACTTAAAATTTATGTGACACTAGTCAAGTGCCCATGCACATACTACCATATACACTGCAATACGTAAACTCTACTGTGCCTTTATACATATGAAACTATAAGTGCACATATTAATGTGCTTCCTACCTCAATGGCTACAAAATCACTACTCTTTTGATCCAAGCCACAGGCCTCGCCTCTGATATGCTCAATAAACTCACAGAGCAAACAGAAATACCCAGTGTGAATTCACAATCTGAACAAGGTACCCAAAAAACCTGAACAGACATTTCACAGATTATAAATGATACCTAGTAAATGAATACATGGAGAAATGTTCATGACACAGAGAAATGCTAATTAAAACAATAAGGTACCTTATTGTTTGATCATACCTCACTGGCATGATCATTATGACCATTACTTTTACATTAAAGGAAAAATAATAACTGTAAAGTAAAGATCTTTTCACCAGATAAAGTTAAATAATTTTGAAAATTGTAACTACTACTAGTGAGAGTGCAAAGTAGTATTCTAAAACGTGATGAAGGGCATTTGAGAGAGATATGAAGTAACTGATAACATGTACTAAGCCATAAAATTATTCATGGTTTTCATTCCACTTAGAATGAAATATATCTTATACATTTTTAAAAATATCCATGTTTGAAAATAATTCAAAACATCAAAAAAGCAAAACCCATGAAGTTGTTCACTAGAACACCATTCATAATGGCAAAAATGAGGGATAACTTAAATACCTAACAACTGGGATTCATGGATAAGAAAATATGTCACATCTACTCATTAGAATGTTAAACACAGCTCCATTAAAATGATGCTGATAAATATTTTCTAGCAATATGGAAAATGATTAATAGGATCTTACGTGAAAAAAAAAAATCAAGATACAAAACTATGACTCAGTTTCCTTAGAAATGTGTACTCGAAAGGACCTAATGGAGAAAGTTATAAGGAAAACTGACAGGAAAAAAAAAAATCAAGGTCACTATGTTCAAAAGCATCTTAAATAATGTTTCTTATTTTTATTTAAAAAACAGGCAGAAAAAAAGGCACTTAAAATATTCAACAAAGTGCAAATAATTTATTTTTTATTTTTTTAAGATTTATTTATTTGTTTATTTGAGAGAAAGAGAGAGCACAAGCAGGGGTAGCATCAGGCAGAGGGAGAGGGAGAAGCAGGCTCCCCGCTAAACAAGGAGCCCAATGCGGGGCTTGATCCCAGGACCTTGAGATCATGACCTAAGCTGAAGGCAGAGGCTTAACGACTGAGCCCCCCCAGGCACCCCAAGTGCAAATAATTTAAAAAATTATTTTCTAATAGGGAATAGCTAAAATTATTCTATCATGGCAACTTCTCGAACACATTAAAGAAGGCATTTCTTATACAAAGATACCTCATTTAATAGCAAAACAAAACCATGATGAAGACAAGTTCAAATACATAGGCTAAAACTAGTTGAACACTGTTTTCTCTGTTAATTAAGTGAATTTACAAAATAATAATCATTTCACACTTACCACTGTACCAAGAAACTGAATGCTCATGTTTCCACCTGCTTCTCGAGAAAGACACTGGAAAAAAAAAAAAAGAAGTATAGAATGAATTCACATCCACACAAAATGTGTACATAAGTGTTCATAGCAGCATTATTCCTAATAGCCAAATAACCTAAATGTCCACCAACTGGTACATGGATAAACAAAATATGATATATTCATACAATGGACTATTCGGCCATAAAAAGAATGCAGTGCTGACGCATGCAAGAACAGAAGGCCGTCACAAAGGGCCACGTATTATTGACTCCATTGAACATGAAATGTCCAGAACGTGCAAATCCAAAGATAGGAAGTAGATCAGCACAGTTTGGCGGTTCTCCACAGAAGACCCGCAACTGCTCTAGGGACTTCCTGGTCCTCACACTTCCTAGGCTAGTACAGGTTGCCTAAGAACACACCAAATGTCACATCTTTTCATTAGCGTAGATTATAACACCTGTCAAGGAAAGGACTGAAAGAATTTTTTGATTCCCTAAGAAATTGGGGGGCGGGGGAGTGAAACTTGGAGCTTCATGGACCTGTCAACAATTAGGAACGAAAGTAATGAAGATACACATAAACTCTGGCTGTCCTACTGAAGAAAGAAACATGCTCCTGAATCTACAGCAGGGTGTCAAGAGGGAAAGATTGCCAAAAATGCTAAGTCTGGAACAGTAAGAAAGGGTAGCAAATTCTACGGATGCATTAGACGAAGTTGTCCAGGAAAGAGATGATGCCCTAAGGCTTTTTCAGACTGCTCAAGAAAAAGCTAGACCTCATGCTTGGATAAGAGGCATCTTTGGAAGAATCATCTGGCACAACTTCAAGAAGTGACTATGCCTTGGTACCTACGTAACAGATACAATAAGAAATGATTCTTTGCCATGCCTCATGTGGCGCATTTTGTCAGACTGAGACTGGAGAAGTAAGCCCACATTAAAGCCAGTAAGTCTAGGGGAAAACAGTAAGAAAAATTTCTTCAGAAAGAGTTTCCACATCTTTCTGAAGCCCAGAAGTCAAGTCCTATCTAATAAGTTTGAACTCCTAACTTACCATTTTATTCTTCTTGGATAATAGTCTATATACAAAAGTAAATATATGTTAAGTGGCTTCATAAAGAATTCGTGTTTTCAGTTGAATGACAACTGACTTATTGATTGGTCGAAGTGTTATATGCCATGCTAATTCTGGGAGTGGTAGTGCTTTCACCAAACTTTGAAAAAAACCAGGTATAAAGCACAGATCAAATTCCTTTTAGAAAGAAAGGAAGTGGGGGGGAGGGAAAAGAGAAGGAAGAAGGGAGGAAGGAAAGGTGGCTGCCTGAGGGAGAGGGCAGGGAGGAAATGAGAAATGACTGCTAATTAGTAAGGCTTGCTTTCTGCAATGGTGAAAATGTTCTACAACTGTTTGTGGTGACGGTTGCACAACTCTGTGAGGAGACTGAAAACACCGACTTGTGCACTTTGGGTGAACTGTGTGGTATGTGAATTCTATCTCAATAAACCTGTCATAAAAAGTTAGCATTTGTTTAAAATAACAAGAGGACAACACAATGCTTCTACATCCAGAGAGTAGTGAAAATAGATATAACCTCTACGTTATGCAAATATTTGTAAATAAAAAAGCTCAAAGTGAATACAATAGGATTTATGCATATCTTGTTTGAATTTTAGTTTGCTAGAAATGGATAACTAAATAGTTCACTGGAAGTAAATTATATATATTTTTTCCAGATAATTCTCACCTGTAAAATTGCTCTATTTATTCCTAGCTTATTCTTCAAAATTCTTTCTTTCCTGTGCTACTCAGAAAGGGCCTAATGGCCTCAAAGACTCCACAAAAAAGAAAGCTTTTCTAACTAAGCAGCTGTATGCTTTTTTAAAGTTCCCTGGCGTAGCCCTGGGACGCGCAGGGCTGCCTGTCATGTCCTATCACAGATACATCCTCATTTTATTCTTTTCAAGAAGTATAGGTTTACCAACCCCAACCCTTAAGATCATTCAAGTCCTAGGGCGCCTGGGTGGCTCAGTTGGTTAAGCGACTGCCTTCGGCTCAGGTCATGATCCTGGAGTCCCGGGATCGAGTCCCACGTCGGGCTCCCTGCTCGGCGGGGGGTCTGCTTCCCCCTCTGCCCTCTTCCCTCTCGTGCTCTCTGTCTCTCATTCTCTCTCTCAAATAAATAAATAAAATCTTTAAAAAAAAAAAAAAAAGATCATTCAAGTCCTAGAACCCAGAGCAAATCTCTAGAATTCAAGCTGAGTCCGTGGTTCCTTGATTGAGGGAAGTTAGATCAGTCAGAAGGAAAGCGGGTTAATGCACCAGGGCAACAAGACGGTTACCCCACCCCCATGTACTGCCCCAGTGACTCAACACAAGAGTAGTCTGACCAGCACACTCAACGTGGTGTGGTACAGTGCAGAAAACTCAAAATCAGTATTTTTATCCATTAATTTCATTTCTAAGAATCTATCCTAAGGGAAAAAGTCATGAGTAGGCAAAACAATAACAACAACAACCAAAAACTAAAGAAGCCCACAGCTACAAAAATGACATCACAGCGCAGTTTATAGAATCTAAAACCTTCCAAGCAACCTAAATGATGAATAAAAAAACCTGGTGAAATAACTTATGGTATAATCCATGCAGCCATTAAAAAATCTGAGACATAAAAAATGTTCATAGTATATTTCTAAGTGCGAAAAAAAAAAGAACAAAACAATATGTTTGGAATACATCATGATAAAAACTTGTATATGTTAAAGATAAAATTCTAGCACAAATAATGCACATAGAACAGTTAACTATTATTTCTGGGTGGAAGATATTAGTTGGCCTTTCTTTTTGGCTTACCTATTATTCGTATTCTTCCAAATGGACATATAGAACTTAATAAAGGCAAAAAGAGAAACAGTACAGAATGGAACAAAATCAATTACTTCCCTCGATGTCCTAAGGGATTAAGAACTGAGTCCTGAATCCTGGGTTTTGATACTGGCACTTCTACTTTGGTCCTCCATCCATCCATCTGTCCATCCACCCATCCATCAACAATATTGAATTGAACACTGCTAGCTGAATTAAACCTCACCCTCTGGGAAACTGAAGGAAAGAAGAAAATTCTACAAAAATTATACGGCCATCTGGCTGGCTTAGTCAGTAGAGCATGCGACTCTTATCTCAGGGTTGTGAGTTCGAGCCCCACACTGGGGGTAGAGATTACATTAAAAAAAAAAGAAATAAAATAAATTATAATTTAGTATGATAAATCCATAGTACAAAATGTACAAAGTATTAACAGATAAGAGGCCAGACCAGCTAAATGCCCAGAAAGGTTAAGGAACACTTGAAGATACACAGTAGAGCTGGGTACTAAAAAATAAGCAGACATTCTCCAAAAGGGAAATAAATGAAACACTTTTGGTCAGATGGGACAGTGTATGCAAATTTCAGATAAAGAAAACACACGAGAGTTTAAGGCTTGGTGAATTGTCCCATATGGCCAGAGATAGGTTTGGTTAATGGAGTGAAGGGGTAAGAAAGGAAAACCGAGAAGGAATTAACAGAGCCAAGTCCCATCTGAAAGACAGATTTCACACTTAACCAAATTCTTATATTTAAAAACTGGGGAGTAACATGGTTGTTTTAGAAAGATTGATGGTCTGATGTAAGGTTCAGGATACACAGGAATGGGGGAGGAGGTGGGCTGGGAGACCAAGGAAAATGCAGCAGGTAGCATTCACTCAGGTAGGGAGGCTCAAAGGCTAGATAGAGGTGAACCCAAAAGTAGAACTAAGCCTGTTTCATTCACAGAAACTTAGAATTTGGAGAGCAAATGGATCTCAAAATCTACATTTCGTTTTACTTATGAGGAAAATAAAGATAAAGGGATATAAAAATAATTTGCCTGCATTGCAACTGGAGAATAAGAATCCTAACCTAGGGACACTTGGGTGGCTCAGTCATTGAGTGTCTGCCTTTGGCTCAGGTCATGATCCCAGGGATCAAGCCCCTCGTCGGGCTCCCTGCTCCGCGGGAAGTCTGCTTCTCCCTCTCCCACTCCCCCTGCTTGTGTTCCCTCTGTCGCTGTGTCTCTCTCTGTCAAATAAATAAAATCTTTAAAAAAAAAAAAAAAAAAGAATCCCAACCCAAGCAGTTGTGCAGGGTTGGGATATCTCTACTGTGCAGGATGGAATATCTCTACAGTCTCAGACCAGATCATCACTTAGATGGTGAGTTCTTTAAGAACAAGGACCATTTCTTACACTTCTTCCTTAATCCCAACAGCATGCAAGTGAGTGCCACAGAAATGGAAACGAAAAATCAATCTTCACCAAGAATTCTGAAGTTTTTCCATACTATGAAAGACAAGAGTGATCTACATATCTCTCAGTCTTCGACTGTTTAACCAAAGTTTTAGCTGGGCAGAGTTAGAGGTGTGGCTGTCAAGAAATTAGGGAAAGTGCTGTAGAATGATGTAGATTGAGGATAGGGAGTCCAATGATACGCTGACTTCCACACTGCTGAGATTTTAAGAGTAGTGAGGAGAATACTCAATGAAAGCATTGCCATTACTCCAAACCCAGGCCTCAACCCAGCAGCTGTTAAATCTTCCTTCCTCAGAAGCCTGAGGCAGAGATCCAGAATCCAATCCATATTTACCAGAACAGATTCAGCACAATTAATCACCTCTGTCATGCAGCAACATACTTAATCCTAAGAGCTGTTCAGAATGAGAAATTTTCTGACTGAAAAGTGTGGCTGTTGGCTTCTGGGAAGATGGCAGTGGTGGCATGGTTTCTGAATCTTCCGCAGAAACACAAGAGGCCCAGAGGCAACAAACATCCCTAGCACCCAAAATGTTGTCTACAAATACCACTTCCCACTCCAAGAAATCAAGGTTTCTCGGCAGAATGGCTGATCCCGGGTTTGGGGCAGAAATGAGGCTCTATATCTCGTCACACCAGAAAGTAAGGAGCTATCAAAGATTGGGGCCATGTTAGAAAGACTCAGGACTGAAAAAATTCCCTGGCCAGAGCTGGGGAAGTCTGACCGACAATAAGGATTATAACTGCAATGGATTAAAGCAGACCAGGTATGTTTGAACCCATGAGTTCAAAGTGGATACCAGAAACAAAAACAAAACACCCTAATTTAGTCACTTTTAGAGAATCATAGGGAACCAACTCTCTAGGAACTGGAAAGTCAAGGGAAAGGATCCAGCATTTATCTTTTCTATGAACACTGTTGTCCTGGATAACCCAAGAAGCAGTTGAGGAAGAGTTTCTCTGTAAAGAATTAGTCCTGGGGCGCCTGGGTGGCTCAGTTGTTAAGCGTCTGTCTTTGGCTCGGGTCGTGATCTCAGGGTCCTGGGATCGAGCCCCTCATCGGGCTCCCTGCTCGGCGGGAAACCTGCTTCTCCCTCTCCCACTCCCTTGCTTGTGTTCCCTCTCTTGCTGTCTCTCTGTCAAATAAATAAATAAAATCTTAAAAAAAAAAAAAAAGAATTAGTCCTGGTAATAAATGAATAAAAATGACAATATTGGAACATCATCATTTTGTAAACCTTGATGAACTTACTGACCGAAGCTTGAATATCAACGGCACGGTGACCAGACAGTATGTGTGTCTCTTACAGACTCAGTCTTGCCAAAGATAATGGCACCCAAATCTGATTACATCTCTAGATAGAATATAAATTTATAGAAAACAAAGGAGGGGGGACATGTTAAGCCACACCCTGGGATGCAATCAGCTCAGTTCTGGCAGTGGAAAACTGTACAAGACAAACGATCCCATTCCTTCAACAAATAAAATGGAAGGATAAAAAAAAATTCTATAGCCATTTCCCTCCAGCTACTGTCCCCTCTGTCCTTTACAGCCAGACTTCTTAAAAAATTGTCTCTCTTCATGGTCTCTACATTGTCCCTTTCCATTCTCCTTTGAACCTGTTCCCATGTGTTTTCCCCCCACTGTTTGTCTGTAGTCTTCTCATCAAGATCACCTACGATTTCCATGTTGCCTTACCTATCAGTTGGCTTTGTCCTCATCTTATCCAGCAATGCTATGAACTGTCGATGATTCTCTTTCCCAAACACAATTCTTGCATTGACTTCAAGGATATCCATGCCCCTGGTTTTAATCCTACCTCCCTGGCAGTTCTTTCTTAGCCTTCTTCATCTCTTCATTCAATTTCTACCTGGGGGAGGGCAGTCCACAGCTCTCTTCTCTTTTCCATCTACTTTCTTCCCCTGTGTCATCTCATCCACATCCATGCTTCCCCCCAATGCAATGCCCATCTTAAAATAAATCAACTTCATTGAAGCATAACTTACGTACAAAAGACTGCATTCCACTTCAAGTATAGAATTCAATGACTTTCGACAATTTTAAAAAACCACCACCACAATCAACACCCAGAACATTTCCATCACCTCCAATATGTTCTTCCTGCCTTCTCACAGGCCAATCTTGGTCCCTGCCCCCAGGCAACCACTGATCTGCTGTCTAATAAACGAGTTCATTTTATTCATCAAATGGACATTGTTTCCTCACCATTTAAGAAAATTTTGCATTAAAATTCCTGAGCATCTTTGCCAATAATCAACCGACCACCTATATCTGGATCTACTTCTATACCTTATTCTGTCCTACATATCTATCTACCAATACCACACTGTCCTGATGCTGCTGTTTCATAATTAGTCTTGAAATCAGGTTGTATAATTCTTCCAACTTTGTGTTTCTTTTTAAAAATTGCTTGGCTCCTATGCTTTTTCAACTAACAGATTTTTTTTTTTTTTTTTGGTGGTAAAAAACATAACACAATTTACCATTTTAACCATTCATAAGTACACAGTTCAGTGTGTTAAGTATATTTATGTTGTTGTGAAACACATCTTCAGAACCTTCCCATCTTGCAAATCTGAAATTCTATACCCACGAAACAACTCCCCCTTCCTCCCTCCCAAAAGACCCTGGTAACCACCATTCTACTTTCTGTTTCAAGGAATTTGACTGTTTTACGTGCCTCATATAAGTGGATGCATACAGTATTTGTCTTTTGTTGTCTGGCTCTCTTCACTTAGCATAATGTCCTCATGTTTTAACCATGTGACAGGATTTCTTTCCCTTTTACGGCTGAATATTATCCCAGGGTATGTATATACCACATTTTGTTTATCCATTCACCTGTGATGAACATTTTGGTTGCTTCAACCTCCTGGCTATTCTAAATAATGCTGCAATGAACAGGGGTGTTCAAATAACTCTTGAAGATCCTGCTTTCAATTCTCTCTGATATATATATATCTAGAGGTAAGATTGCTGGACCACTTAGTGTAGTATTTTTAATTTTCTGAGGAACCCTTATACTGTTTTCCATACAAGTTGTGCCATTTTACAATTCTGCCAACAGTGCACAAGGATTCCATTTTCTCAGTGTTCTCACCAACACTTATTATCTTCTGGGGTTTTTTTTGGGGGGGGGGTAGTAGCCATCCTAAAGGGTATGAAGTAATATCTCATTGTCATTTTGATTTACACTTCTATGATGATAAGTGATGTTGAGCAAATTTCCATATGTTTATTGCCTGTTTGTATATCATCATTGAAGAAATGTCTATTTAAGTCCTTTGTCTATTTTCAAATCAGATTAGTTTTGGGGGCGCCTGGGTCGCTCAGTCGGTTAAGCTTACGACTCTTGATTTCAGACTCTTATTTCAGCTGGTGTCATGGTCTCAGGGTCCCGAGATCGAGCCCCGCCTTGGGGCTCCTTGCTCAGTGGGGACTCTGCTTGGGGATTCTCTCTCTTTCCCTCTCCCTCTGTACCTCCCCTTCCCTGCTCACACACTCCCTCTCTAAAATAAATAAGTCTTATTTTTAAAAAAGATTTAATTTATTCATTTGAGAGACAGAGCACAAGCGGTGGGGGAGGGGGCAGAGGGAGAGAGAGAAGCAGACTCCTCGCTAAGCAGGGAGCCCGATGCGGGGCTCAATCCCAGGACCCCAGGATCATGAGCTGAGCCAAAGGCAGATGCTTAACCATCTAAGCCACCCAGGTATCCCTAAATAACTAAATCTTTATAAATAAGTAAGCAAGCAAATAAATAAATAAATAAATAAAGTTAGTCTTCTTAAGTTGTAGTTCTTTATAAATTCTGGATTTTAACCCCTTATCAAATAAAAGATTTGCAAATATTGTCTCCCATTCACTCTGTTGTTTGTGTCTTTTGATGCACAGGCGTTTTTAAGTTTGAGGCAGTCCTATTTGTCTGTGTTTGCTTTTTTGCCTATGACTTCGGTGTTATATCCAAGAAATCATTCTTAAGTCCAGTGTTATGAAGCTTTTGGTCTCCATCTTCTTCCAGGAGTTTCATGGTTTTAGGTGTAACATTTAGGTCTTTAATCCATTTGAGTTAATTTTAATGTATGGTGTAAGATCCTTTTGTAAGTGGCAGATCCATGCTTCGAGAGAAAATCTACAGGCTTATGACTATGGGATTTATGTTTTTAATTCCCATTTGTCCTAAGAGTTCAAGACTCACAGAGTCAATTTGGACCTCAACACTTGGATATCTAATGTACATGTTAAACCTACCAAGTCCAAACAGAATTACTGATTTGCCTCCCCAAACCTGCTCCTCCCCAACTTCCTATCTCAGTAGACACTGCCATCCTTCACTCAGTTGCTTACCCTTCATTCTCTAGCTTCCTTCACACCTGGTATCTGTTCTGTCCATCTTTTTTCTTTTTTTTAAGATTTTATTTATTTATTTGAGAGAGAGAGAGCACAGACGGAGCAGGAGAGGGAAAAGCAGGCTCCCTGCTGATCAAGGAGCCCAATGCGGGGCTCGATCCCAGGACCCGGGATCATGACCTGAGCCAAAGGCAGACTCTCAACTGACTGAGCCACCCAGGCAGCCCTGTCAATCTTTTCTGCCTTTCCCCCCAAATATATGTCAAATTAGTTTGCTTCTTACCATCTCGCCTGCTACCACCTTAGTCTAAGTCAAGGCTTGACAAACTCTTTCTGTAAAGGGCCATGTAGTAAGTGTTTTAGGCTTTGTGAGGCAAAATTGAGGATATGATGTATCTAGTTACAGAACAAGACAGAAAACAGATTTTCACGATTTTGGGGGCACAACATTCAAAATACAATAATACCTAAGCACAATTTTTTGGTAGCACTAATAAGGAAAACGGAATTCTCTTATTTAGAAATAGAATTCTATTTAATTGGGGCTCAAAGTTAGTGTTCTCTATCATCAAAATCAATGGCAAATATGCATCTGTTAATGCTGATCTGCAATGAGATTTTACCTATTTCACCTTATTTTTTTTAAAGACTTTATTTATTTGAGAGAGAGAAAGAGAGAGTGAGCGAGCACAAGCAAGGGGGAGTGGCAGAGGGAGAGGGAGAAGCAGGCTCCCTTGCCGAGCTGGGAGCCGGATGCGGGGCTCGATCCCAGGACCCTGGGATCATAACCTGAGCTAAAGGCAGACGCTTAACCTACTGAGCCACCCAGGTGCCCCGCTATTTCACCTTTGACAATACCTCTTCCCACAAACAGGTACTCCTAAATACTGATGACAATCCACAAGCATAGGACTTTACTTAAGCATATTCATTGCTTGGAAGGCATTTACAGAATTTTGTTAGATTCCTCTCCTGATATTTGCCTTTCACCTAACCTTACATTACAATCTGATCACTTCCAATTTTAGGCTATGTGGAAGATCCTCAACTGTACAGTGAAATGGGTTTTAAAATATGGGTATCTCCTTGGCTCTTGCATTGAGGTTTGAAAAATGCTGCTGAAACTGTAGTTCACTTCTTGTTTTAATCTTTTGACGGCCTGGGAAGTGTAAAAAGCAGCTTGACATTAGTTGTGATTCAAACATTAATTGTCAAAATGATATTACCACAGTACAATTTTTGCATGTAACTACTGTTTTGTCTTGCAATTTTAGGTTGAATTCATTAACAAACATCAAATCTGCAGCATAAGCTAATTTTCAAAGCCCTCTGATGTTTGATAACAATGGCTGAGGGTGGTTCTTCTTGTTCAGAAAAATTTAAATCTTGGTTCTGAGCTCAAAAACATCACAATAAATTTTACCACTGCTAAGCCACTGAATTGCTGTGTGATAGGGAAATCGGGGAATTAAGGTTCTACTTAACAAGAATTCCAAAAGCAGTCATAGCAAATAAAAAACAAATAAATGTGGCTATATTCCGGTAAAACTATATTTATGGACGCTGAAACCTAAATCTCACATACTTTCCATGTGTCATGAAGCACTCTTCTTCTTTTAATTTTTTCCATTTACAAATGTAATAACCGCTCAACTTGTGAGCCATACAAACAGGCCATGGGCTGGATTTGGCAGACTCCTGGTCTCAGCCATCAGCAATTGTCACCTAGATGACTACAATGATCATATAAATGGTTCCCTTAATTCCACCACTGGTCCCCTGTGGTCCATCCTCCTCACAGCAGTGATTTTAAATCACATCCTATCATTCTTCTATTCAAAACCCTTCAAAAGCTTCACAGTGGAAACTGAATAAAACCCAAACTTTTTGGCCTACAAAGACCCTATACAATCTAGTCCCTGCCTATCTTCTTCCACTCTCCTAAGCTCTACTCAAGATGCTGGTCTTCCGGGGCGCCTGGGTGGCTCAGTCGTTAAGCGTCTGCCTTCGGCTCAGGTCATGATCCCAGGGTCCCTCTTGTGTTCCCTCTCTCGCTGTCTCTCTCTCTGTCAAAAAATAAATAAAATCTTTAAAAAAAAAAAAGATGCTGGTCTTCCCTTGGGCCTCTGCACAAACCAAGCTTGTTCCTGTCTCTGAGCCTTTGCACTTGCCATTCCTGCAACTTGGGACTTTCACCCCCTAAATTTTTACGTGGCTGCCCTCTTCTCCTCATAGGTCTCAACTCAATGTAAGCTATTCAGAAACAACTTTCTAACCACCCCAGCTAAAGCCACCTCCCTTAGGTACTTTCTATGAATGATCCTGTCTTACAGCCTTTATCGACCTTCTTAGTACTCAAATTACCTTATTTATGTGTTTACATGTTTGGTATCTACATCCCCCTTGTAAAGGTTGCACATGTTGGGGGGGGGGGTGGATGGCGGGGGAGAGAGAGAGAGGGAGAGAGAGAAAGAGAATTGCCCAAACCTGACATAGCTCAGCAATAAGGACTGATATAAGAAAAAAGAGGGAAATAAAATTTCATTCAAACTGGAATTTACCTCAATAACAAAAACCAGGAATATACAATTTTCCCACAGTTTATGATTAAGACAATTAGGTTTTAGAATTCACAAAGAACAAAGTATCAGAGCTTACAAAGAGTCTGAGACACGCCAAAACAAATATGAACTGACCATGTGATAAACTAATAACAGAAAGTAAAATAAGATAAAAATTAAGACTTTTATTTTCACGAACCATATCCCATCCTTATTCAAATATTTTCTCCAAGTGTTTTTTACCCCTTTTCCTATTTTTTTTTTTTTAAGATTTTATTTATTTGACAGGGAGAGACACAGCAAGAGAGGGAACGCAAGCAGAGGGAGTGGGAGAGGGAGAAGCAGGCTTCCCGCTGAGCAAGGAGCCCAATGTGGGGCTCGATCCCAGGACCCTGGGATCATGACCTGAGCCGAAGGCAAATGTTTAACGACTGAGCCACCCAGGCGCCCCACCCCTTGTCCTATTTTAAGTGGCACTTCAGAGCTAGTTAAAAACTTCTTTCTGTTCTTATTTTGATACTCTGCTCCAACATTTACAAAATATACAGCATTTTTTTCCTTTAAAGAAAAGAATATTCAAGAAGTAAGACTTTGATTATTGAAACGACTTCGAGATTTGTGAGAATCAAATTCATACAGAATTAGCAAAGGCTGTTCACTCAACAAAAGCAAAACATCCACAAAATAATAAATGCTCGAAAAATATCTTTCTGGGATAATGAAATCAGAGGCAATTTCACCTTTAAAAGTAATCTCACTGAACAGCAAGAGGAAGAAATAGTAATCATTTTCTTTTTCCCCTCACTGATTCGCAGCATGATAACACGTGGTAAAGGCCATTACTACAGGATCTGTCTTATCACTCTCTGCTGCAGCTGCTTGCATTCTCTGCCACATTTATCATAATCGGTGTTTATACTATTCAAAATTCTCTCCTTCTGGCAGCTACTACAATATCATTGTCTAGTAAACAGATAGTAGAGGAGAAAAAAATACATGGGGGGAGAAGCAGGGGGAGACACAGAACGATATTTTCCCATTATAGTAAATTTTTAAAAGCAACTCCAAATCATAAAACCAATGCCACTAGAGAGAAGAGAACTGCTAAGCTTCTGGGACTCCATTACAAAAGCAGGTAGAGGTGTCAAAATTAATATTTTAAATTACAGTTGTAAATACATCCCAGCTGTTAAAATGTGATTAAATTTTTCAAAGCATAGTGAAAGGAGTTATTTCTGTTCTCCTGGGGGGCTTGTTTCTTAGATGTGTAACTGTAATTGATGTTTTCAGGAATGTGAAAAGGAGATGGTTAATAATTACTCTCTCATTTCCTACTTCTTTGGAAAAAAAATACCAACCTCCACTTACAAAGTTACATATTTATATATCCTATACGTCCTAAATAGATGGTTTCATATTACATTTGATAACTCTAGAGTAATCACATGCACATAGTACCAAATAACAGCTAATTACTTCTAAGGGGAAGGGGAGACACAGCTGAAAAACATGGAAAACATTTATTTTGGGACTAAAAACAGGATCACTTCCAAATCCACTATTTTTTTTTTTTTTTGGTACTGGCAAAGTATAAGCAAACACATAAGCCACTTCATTTAATTTTCTAATTAAAATATTATTAAAATATTTACTTCAGCATCTATATATGTTTATTAGGATTATAACAAAAGTTTGTTCCCAGAGGTTGTGAGAGTAACTTTCATCTAAAAAACTAAAAGAGAAAGTAGCTTCCTTTTAACTTCCCTTACTCAGGAGGTATGAGAATCAATTCATTTTCTTCAAAAAAAGGAAAGCTTAAAATTTAAAAATCTATTCAAACTCTGTGTAGACAAGCATTTGCAAACATATCACAGAGTTATTCAATATGCAAACACAATTACAGCTCTTTTATCGTATTCACATACTTATATATAATATTCTGTATTACACAGGCCCACTGAGCATTTTAGGTTATCATGTTATGTAATCTATTTAACACTGCAATCAGTTCACAAATAATCCACTTAATCTGGCATTCTGTAGTAAATAACATGACATTCATGTGACACTACTCCAAATGTGTCTGCTTTAACATAGAAAATTAGTTCCACTTAGCTGAGTATCAATAACCTATTCAATGCAGAACGCACTAGTGCTGCGGACAGCTTTGTACTGTTATTTATCATAAATTTATCTTCTCTTGAAAATATTTAAGAATATGAGAAATAAAAAGAAAAAAAGCCTTCAAAGGTACATCATGAATAGCTTCACATCACACAAATGCAGAGATTGTTAGACCTTAGCAGGATCTCAAGATATTTTCAAAAGTATTTAGCTACTCTTCAGGCCTGTAGACAACCTGCTGTGAGCAGGTGGATAGAAGAAATCATGCCACAGAAAGAAACAGACCAATAGCAGTTAGTCGGCAGCTCTGCTTGCAAATGTTCAAACAACGTGACTATGCAAAATGAAAATCTAGTATGTAAAATGCTGGCAAGAAACAACACATTAAATCCCAGCAGACAAATTACACTGTAAGAAATGGAAGACTATTTGAGTTGTTCAAAGTAAAACCGAAGAGCCTCTTTCAAGGTTAAAAAGAATGTTGCACAGGAATAGAGTATAGTCACAGAAATTAAAAAAAAAAAAAAAAGTTCTATTTGACCAGCATGTTCCAAGCTACAAAGGTACAAGGGTGTATGAAGACAATACGGTGAGCTCTACATGTACAGAACACAGCAAATCTTTTGTTCCAACACTTAATTATATGCTATAGGCAGGAAATCATTCCGCATATTAAAAGTAGTCCTAAGTTTTGTTAAACTTTTCTTTTTTTAAAAGATTTTACAGAGAGAGACACAGTGAGAGAGGAAACACAAGCAGGGGCCGTGGGAGGGGGAGAGGCAGGCTTCCCGAGGAGCTGGGAGCCCGATGTGGGACTTGATCCCAGGACCCTGGGACCATGACCTGAGCCGAAGGCAGATGCTTAATGACTGAGCCACCCAGGCGCCCAGTTTTGTTAAACTTCTAAAATAAAATGTGAAAAGTTTGTCAACTAGATGATAAATTCACCTTCTGTTTAAAAATGAATTTAGTTCATCTACTCGTAATTTTAAATGATAAACACCAAAACTGGTTGACACACAGGAGAACACGAAAAAGCCAGTATGTTTTTCTTCTATGAGCACTCTCTTATTTACGAAAGGTTCCGTTTGTGAGCTAACCACTAGCCACATGTGTCTACGGAGGACTTGGAATGTGACTAGTTCTATTGAGAAACTAAATTTTCCATTTTATTTAAGTAATTTAGATATAGAAGCTGTGGAATATACTTTACACACAGTTTCATTGTTCTTGTCTGACTGCATTTCACATTCGTCGTTCTGTTGCTTAAGCTTTATTGATACATTCTCATACACATGTCAGGCGTATGTGTTGTTTCTGATATCACATTATTAATTTTTTATGTTATTTCATCTTGAAATGCTAACATTTTGAACATACTGAGTTAAACAAAATGGATTAGTGAAATTAATCTCACTTGTTTTTACTCTCTTAACATGGCTACTAAGAAACTTAAAATTGCATATATATGGCTCATTAGATTTCTATATATAACTTTTTAAATTGGTAATCTGAAAATGAGACTATACTTTCCCACAGTAGAAATGAGAAATGATTGTAGGTTCTCAGATTATACCACCAAGACCTATTTTATAAACATCATTACTGATGGACTCTCCATTTGCAATGGAAATAGTAGGAAAACACTGGTATATACTCAACAGGAAAAAAAAGAAATATGAAATACTCCTATTTTATTTTCCTTGAATGATGATATTTGAGGAAACCTTGGTTTAATTATTAGGTTAAGAAACAGATTAAAAACTTACAAAAATTCTAAGAGGACGTAAAAGTATCTTCAAGAGTTTTTGATGTTTATGTCCTCATTCTTTAGTATAAATTACTTCATTTCAAAAATATAGGGACCTCCTCCTTTCAGATACATGCATCACTAGCTCTCTACTTAAAGTTATTAACAGTGATTAGAATTTTTGTCCATGAATATGACTTTCTAGACCTCAGAAGAGAAAAAGGCTTAAAGCAGCCATCTGGGTAAGTTGAAGTAAGAGGTTGTGCAGTAGCCTTAGCTGAAAAATGAGTAATTAGTGATGCTGGGTAAGACAGAGCTCAAGCAATGGGTGCACAAACCTCTGAGAGAAAGGAAATCAGGAATAATCTGAAGTGAACCTTTTTCTATACCTATCTAATGGTACTATTGGCCTTAAACAGCTTAGGGAAATAAGAAAGATATTTAGTTGATTGGAAAGAAATGTGCTTGGTAAGCACTATACTTTTGGGAGCTGATCTTTGCTCTAACAAAAACTATGGTGATTCTGTAACCCCAGAGATCAAGCTGCCATGTTATCTAATAGAGTATAGATTCTGCAAGTATCAGAAGGTTGGGAATTAAAGACAATTGATAAAACAGCTAAGAAGGCTGTCATATGAACACAGTCTAATTTGATGAAGTCTTAGAGAAATAAAATCTAAATCTTAAAAGTACAGATAAGACAGATTTGTTTTGTTTTTGAAGATTTTATTTATTCATTTATTTGAGAGAGAGAGAGAGAGTGAGAGCGAGCACGTGAGTGGGGGGTGTGAGGTGGAGGAGCAGAAGCAGACTCCACACAGCGGAGCCTAACACTGGGCTCGATCCCACAACCCTGAGTTGGACACTCGACCGACTGAGCTACCCAGGTGTGCCAACACAGGTTTATTTCTGAAATTACAAAATGCAAGATGACTATCCATGTATTCATCCATTCATCCATTTGTCCGGTTACTGAGCCTTTACATGTGCCAGGAATTCAGCATGGCCGTGGTAACTGAAGGTCAAATCAAAACTGAAAATTTTGATCAATTAAAGGAAGTTAGTAACCTATGAAATTCATTATCCAAATGATGGTACACGCCAAATTACAATTTATTCTTAAAGAAATTAATGGATAATATTAAGCTCATGAGGTTTACCAGTGAAAACCAGGAAAGTAAATAGATAATGTGATATGACTGAATTTGATTGGATGAAAAGGGAGCTAATTCCTAAAGCAAAGATATGCTTCCTCCACAACTATTTTATCATCTAATCTAGATAAAGATGCTAATTGCTACTTTTCATGTAGTCACAGGGATTCAGTAATAAAACTAAATAGGTGGTAAGTACTCACATATCCATAAGAAGCTAGACTAGCTACCTAGTAGAACATGCTAAGAACTGCAAAACCAAAAACTGCCCATCTCCCACCTCAAGAGAATATGAAAGAAGTTAAAAATCAGTGGAGGTTGAATTCTTAAGCTAAGAACTCAAGGTTGAACCCTTTAAGCTAAGTGAAAGGGATTTTTATGAGAATCACTTGGTTTTCCATGTATCTCCTGGATTTTGAGGGACATCTACATTAGATCAGTAACTGTTTTGTTGACAAAGCAGAAAGAGAAGAGTTTGATGAGCCATGCACTTATAATTATTTCTTGTGGCCTAGATATGGATCGTGCAGAAGAGGCCCAGCCTGGGTCATTATGAGAGACCCTGCTCAACAGGAAAATCTGGAGGGATGTGAATCAGGAGGGTAAGGGCAACTGGAAAAGACAGAGCAGGCATTAAGGGTTCTACAGGTGAGAAATTCTCCCAAATCCACAGAAGTGTCCTTGAAGACACCAGCCAACTTTGAACGCTTGCCATGCCCTGAAAATAATGAATGACAGGTTACATTAGCCTGGGTCATCCTAGTTCCTCCTACCATATTCCTCCCCTTTTTCCCCCAACCTGCAACTTTGGAGGGAACCCAGATGGCAAGTAAGAAGTGGGAGAGGATATAAAGCAAGAGAGAAGAAAGCAACAACACTCTCATTTTCCCATAAAAATTTCTGTCTGAGGTGGAACTGAGTCTAGGAAGAGAGGTTTTACCAGTTTTGACATTACAATGAACTAGATTTTTTAAACACACCTTCTCCCAGGGTGCCTGGGTGGCTCAGTTGGTTAAGCATCTGCCTTCAGGTCAGGTCATGATCTCAGGATCCTGGGATTGAGCCCCACATCGGGCTCTCTGCTCAGCAGGAGTCTGTTTCTCCCTCTGCCTCTCCCTCTGTGCACTCTCTCTCAAATAAATTAAATAATAAAAAAATAAACACACCCTCTCCCAAGTAGAATACTGATTGCATATTCCCTGGTAGCAACTGTATGACAGAATTGTTTGTAATTTTATGCAGGGGAGGGAAGAATAAGCTGAGAAAATGGGTTTGAAATAAGAGTTATAAAAAAGTTCCTTCTAGGGTTGCCTGGGTGGTTCAGTCAGTTGAGCATCCGACTCTTGATTTCGGCTCAGGCCATAATCTCTGGGTCTTGAGATCAAGCCCTATCCTGGGATAGAGTCCCACGGCAGCCTCTGTGCTCAGTTGGGAGTCTGCCTGAGATTCTCTCTCCCTCTCCCCCTTCCCCCATTTACATGCTCTCTCTCTCAAATAAATATTCTTTAAAAAAAAAAAGTTCCTTCTACTTACACTGAAAAAGTTCCATTTGTGCAGTAAAGTTGTTACATGGTAAAAAAAGATAAAGGAAGGTTAATTATTAGGAAGTACTCAGAATGTTTTCTCAGTAACTATCTACCTGTATCTTGTTCTACAATGAGGTACCACTTCACATCCATTAGGATAACTGTTATAAAAGAACAACAAAGCCACCAGAAAATAATAACCATTGGTGAATATGTGCAGAAATCAGAATCCTTGTGCATTGCTTGTAGGAACGTAAAATGGTGCAGCTACTGTGGCAAACAGTATAGTGGTTCCTAAAAAATTAAACATGGAATTACTACATGAGCCACTAACAGAGGATCAGGATACACAAAATATGAACTTTTATGAATCAATAAGAAAAAGATAAACACTCCTTAAAAAAAAAAAAGGGGCAAAAGCCGTGAACAGGCAGTTCGCAGAAGAGAAAACAGGAGTGTCAATAAATATATATTTTTTAAATGTTCATTGTCATTACTCACCAATGTATATTAAACCACAAAAAGATACCATTTAAACCCACCAGTCAGGACTTAAGTAGTCTTAGGTAGTCTGGATACCAAGAGTTACCTACGATGTGAACCCTAATTGTTAAAGGCACAGATTCCTGGGTCCAAATCCTGGCCCTTCCATTTATTAGCAGAATGCCTTGGGCAAGCAATTTAGTATTTTTAAGGCCTCAGTTTCCCCAACTGCAAAATGGAGGATAACACTAGTACATTGGATTGGTGTGAGGATTAAATACTTTGATACAGATGAAGCGTATAGAAGAGTCAGTGCCTGACACAGTAAGTACACAATAAGGTTTTCTTATTCATATTCTTTTTTTTTTTTTTAAGATTTATTTATTTGACAGAGAGATAGTGAGAGCAGGAACACAAGCAGGGGGAGTGGGAGAGGGAGAAGCAGGCCTCCCGCCGAGCAGGGAGCCCGATGTGGGACTCGATCCCAGGACCCTGGGATCATGACCTGAGCCAAAGGCAGATGCTTAATGACAGAGCCACCCAGGCGCCCTATTCATATTCTTGATAGCACAGCACTGTTGGTAGACATCTACATTGGTACAGCCACATAGGAAACCATTCAGAGGCGCCTGGGTGGCTCAGTCGTTAAGCATATGCCTTCAGCTCAGGTCATGATCCCAGGGTTCTGGGATCGAGCCCTACATCGGGCTCCCTGCTCAGCGGGAAGCCTGCTTCTCCCTCTCCCACTAATGTTTGTGTTTCCTCTCTCACTGTGTCTCTCTCTGTCAAATAAATAAATAAATAAAATCTTTAAAAAAAAAAAAAAAGAAAAACCACTCAGCATTACTGTGTAGGATTAAGAATACATAGTCCCTGCAACCAGCTGTTCTATTGGTATATTCCTTGAAGAAACTCTGATTTCAATAAGAAACATACAGAGAAACATTCACAGAAGCAGTGTTTGTTCTGAAAATACAAATATCTACCTAGGGGAGAAAGAATGAATTGTGGTATATTAATATGACTTAATAATATATAGCATGGAGGGCGCCTGGGTGGCTCAGTTGGTTAAGCGACTGCCTTCGGCTCAGGTCATGATCTTGGAGTCCCGGGATCGAGTCCCACATCGGGCTTCCTGCTCGGCAGGGAGTCTGCTTCTCCCTCTGACCCTCCTCCCTCTCATGCTGTTTCTCATTCTCTCTCTCTCAAATAAATAAATAAATAAATCTTAAAAAAAAATATATATATAGCATGGAAATAAATAAAGCTACATGCATCCAGATGACCAATATCACAAACATAATACTGGAGGAAAAAACAACTCACAGAAGCACAGAGAGTATGGGGCCAATGACGTAAGCTCAAAGACATCAAAAGCTAAACAACATACTGGATATATAACATTCCTAAAGAAGAGGAAGGGAGGAATGCATTTAAAATGCATTTAGGGGCGCCTGGCTGGCTCAGTCGTTAAGCGTCTGCCTTCGGCTCAGGTCATGGTTCCAGGGTCCCGGGATCGAGCCCCGCATCGGGCTCCCTGCTCCGCGGGAAGCCTGCTTCTCCCTCTCCCACTCCCCCTGCTTGTGTTCCCTCTCTTGCTGTGTCTCTCTCTGTCAAATAAATAAATAAAATCTTAAAAATAAAACAAAATAATATAAAATAAAATGTATTTAAAAATGCAATTTCAAAATTGGGATGGTAGTTATCTCTAGGGGGCAGGAGGAAGGATTTAATTAAAGCGAGCACAGAGGAAAGGCAGTAGTATTGGTAATGTTTCCTTTTTAATCTAGATGGTAAGTAATCGGGTTTTTGTTGTGTTCTTTAGCTTTTATATAGATTAATACAGATTTGTGTATATAAAATATTTAATAATAAAAAGTTTAAAAGTAGGCACAAAAATCCAGGGGGGAAAAACCCAGCCATTATTACTGTAAAATCACTTGAAAAACACTTGTGGTCATATCCACTCCATAGTTCTTCTTTGAAACACACAGCAGAATTTTCACAGCTATTTGTTTGAAGGTATTGAGCTCAAAGTGTTGGGAAACTCAGCCCAGGAAGTCAGTACGGAGAGAAGGGTGCTGGGCACAAACCCTGAAGATCTGCCCAGGCTTACAGCAGGTGGATGAGAAATCCACAAACACTGCGAAGCCACCATTCATTCTCCTGTCTTTCCAAATCCCTTCACCACACAATGCTCTTGTCCTGACGGAAAACATTCTGAGAGAAGATGATTTCCCTCCTCTGTTTCTGAAACATGACCTAACTTCTCCCTCTGCATCCAATCTCATTTTCCTTCCATCCTCTCTCCACAATGCAACTCGAACCAAGCTCTTCCTAAACTCCAATCCTCTCCACACCATCACTTCCTTTGTGAACACTAGTCCATGGATCCCACTGGCCAAGGATAAAGCAGAGGCCACACTATGTAATTAGCAAGGCTTCAAATGACTTGGTTCCTACTTACTTCACTTTTGCTCTTCATACCCAGCTTATTCTCTGATTGCAAAGGTTTAAAGCAGTGGTTCTCAGACTGCTTCCCCTGGACTAGCAACATCAGCAATACCTGGGAACTTATGGAAATGCACACCTAGCCCAGACCAACTAAACTGGAGTAAACTCTGGAGGTGGATCCAGCCATCTGAGCTTTAACAAGCCTTCTGGGTAATTCTGAAGCACACCAAAGTTCGAGCATCATTGGTTTAAAGCATGAATGAAAGGTATATTATTATTTGAAGAACTCTCATGGAGAAAACAAAAAAGTACTGTATAGCCCAGTGATTAGAAGCACACACTCTGGGGTCACCGTGCCAGGGTTCAAATGTCTGCTCAGCTTCCTCCTAGCTTTGTAATCACAGAACAGTTGCTCAGATTGCCTCAGCAGAGCAAGACACTTAACAGCAGAGGTCCCACAGCAAGCTGCTTGGAGTTAAATCCCGGCTCTACCTGCTATCAGCCATGTGACCTTGAGCGAGTCACTTACTTTCTCTGAGCCTCAGGGGCCTCATTTACCCAAGTGCAAATAATAGTACCTACTTCATACAGTTGCTGTGAAGATGAAATGAACATATATATGCACTGTGCTCAGAACTGTACCTGATACACGGTAAGTACTGTGTATTATTTATTCTCACTATGTTATTAATTTCATGGGGACCACATTTTATTTTGGAGATTAAAAAAGTCAACTAATGTTCATAACAAGTGAATAAATGCTAATGTCCATAGCAAGTGACTAAAATTCATCTATTCTGGTAAGGAAAAACTTTCTTTAGAAAAGTTTCCTCCCTTTTTTTTTTTTTTAAGGTAAATGAGTTTGTTTGGTTTTTATCCAGTATACCATTTATACCTCTCTGAGTTTATTTCCTTCCATTGGAATAGTACTTACCTGGAAGCAATGACCTCCTCCAAAGAGTCGGGGAGGGGGGTGTCTGCCTTGAGGGGGTCCCTGCTTTCAGATTAATGCCTATTTTTTAAAGCAAAGAACTTACAAAGAATGAAAATGGACTTACTGAACAGTATCCCTATGATAGGGAAAATATTTCTGGGAATTATTCTAAATACACATCCAGTATTAACGTAGCTAGAAACTCTCCATATAAAAGTGCCATCAGTTATCCATCTGCAGTCACTGAGAAGGAAGCTGAAAATATCATGATACACCAATTTGGAGAGTAGGCCTTTCTATCTCTCTACTCACTACTAGGAGATGATCATACTGTGTCCCGTGACCAGAACATGCATGCCTGGCCATAGCATGTTCAGTGCAGAGCACATTCGACTGAACATAAGCTAGTGTAACAAACCCATGTTTTTTGAAGACACAATAAATGGATCTAAATCATGTGAAATTATGCAGTGATATTTTTTCCAAGGGTCTCAAAGTATTTTACCTCATAATTAGAATATGAAAGAAAATATGAGAGGAAAAAAAATACACTGGGGCAAGTTACAAAACCAAATTCAAAATATACAGCTCGTTCCTGAGAATTCGATATTTCTTAGAACCATAAAGATAATATATCAATTGAGCCTGGCTTAGAAATTAGTTTAGTCATCAAATATTTACTGGAGGTTTCTGAATTACCTCTGTCTCTAATAGAGGTATATGTGAATCTGGTATACACAGAAGTTTTTATCTGTGATTCTCTTGATTTCTCTATGTTTTAAAAATCAGTTTCCTGTGCAAAATTCAGTTTCCTGTGCAAAATCAAGTTAAGGCAACACAAAAATATTTCATAAAAAAAAAAACCAAACCAAAACAACAACAGAAAGAATGAGCATTTAATATTATGGGGGGTGGTTATAATTTTTATTTGCATGTGATCACATGTTACACGGTGTTCTTTGTTTTGTTTTGTTTTCCCTGGAACCCTAAACTTCAACTATGAGGTGAGCTGAAGGAACTTTGGAAGAATCTCTTTTCATAGCTGTCTACTTTAAAATGGAAGTCACTGGTGACAAAGAACATCCAATCAACTCTGGATTTCAAGTCATTTCCTCAATGCAAGAAATCTTACTTTGGAGGGAAAATAAAGGTTAATAAATTAAGATCACTCAATTTTTAAAAGGCATCAATGTGTTCTGGCAAGTCAAGCTGAATACAGCTCACATTTCTGCTGATCGATGCTACTACACAATCTCAATTACACAGAAAAGGAAGGTAACAAAGTCATATTTTATAACTAAAAACCCACAATGGCAACAAAAACTGCTAATATTTTTTTTTCTAATATTTTTAGAAAAGCGCACAGGATGCTTCATTTACGAAAAGGATAGTAATCCTTTTCCTATCCTTCCTGGATTGCCTGGAAGAAAAGAAAATATTGATTCCTCAGATTAAGACTTGCCTCAAGATCCTCCAAAGTAAGGAAAAATGTTTTCAACCATAAATGTAGGAGATGAATAGACCGCAGCTTCTCCCTACTCCACCTGCCAGTATTATCCACGCAGGCGCTGGTAAGGATTCGGGACTTGCAGGGCCCCTCAAAGTACATCATCAGAACATTTACCTGTATCGTCCTCTGAGTGCCATCAACGTTGACAGCCAGTAAGGGTGAAGCCAGGTTCCACGTGCTGGTCACATTTAGTTTCGACCCATCAACTTCCACCTGTTGTGACACCAAATAAGACTATTACCATGAAGAAAGACAGAAAACTGATCTCAAGTTCATTGCTGCATACAAAGCAGTAGCCATTTTAAACAGATGGCTCCCAAACAACCTGTCATGTTTACTGCTCCCACCATGAAAGACAGGGTCCAACAAGAGTCTTCTTAGCCATCTCTGGGGAGAGGTGAAGGACCTGGGCACAGCTGCCTCTGGGTACTGAGGTTTCAAGTGATTTCCAGTAAGTAACAAACAGCCTTCTAACTCTAAACCTATCTGGACATGCTACATTTACTGCAATTAGACAAGTAATGCATATAAATTCCAGTGACATTTTGCAACCCACACATCAGGGCTTGCATATAATATCCTCTCCAAGGACCAAGAAAGAACTTTTTCTGTGTTAATTTTAATGAAGGACTATGCACTGTTATCTTAATTAAACAGAAGCTTTAATTAGGCAAAATTCTTTGGTGCTGAATATTAAAAGTCCATTTGAACTTTGCAAAAGTTCTGTCACATTTTTGTCGATCATAAATGACTAATTTCATCAAGTCATCATTTATGAAGATGCAAAAAAAAAAAAAAAACAACCCATAACCTTCTAAAACAGATACTTTTAAGAGAAGAATTCTAATTTCCAAATAAATAATATAAAACTGAAAAGAAAAAAGCAAAGCTAAATTAAAATAAAAAGTACTGTTATTGCTTCCTTTTCACCTACTGATTCCCCAACTCTTATATACAAGAACTAAGAAAAAAATAACAGTATTATTTTAACTCTACAGTAAACAACCTAACAAAGGGATATCTGAGTTTGTTCAAGGTTCAAAATAAACCGGTAGCAGAATCAAGACACATGATCCCTAACGATTCCTTTACTCTCTCTTAATTCTCTTAAACAATACTTAACTAAAATAAAAGAAACATGGATGTTACCATTTAGAAGAATAAGTGTGTCCATCTATATCTATATAGACTTTATGTATATATATTTCCATAATGGTGTGGTCATACAGTCTAGAAGCTAAGATATGCTACTGGCTACGTAATGAAATACCAGTGGGACGGACATGATGCACTCGCTTGTGTTTCCGGGTTCAGTAGTCTCTACGTCCATAGAGCACAGTTCAGGAAGTAGGAAGAAGGAACAATGGCTTGGGTCTCACCTGACATTGCTGTCTTACTCAGTTAGAGCTGCTTACTAAACTGGAGCATTTAACCTCTCTGAACCTTAGTGGCCAAACTAAAATATAATAAAAATATCTACCTGAAAGAGTGCTGTAAGATTAAAGAAGTTAACATATAAAAGTTTCTACCAATATTCCTGTCACGGTAGGTCCTAAATATTTTCTCCCTTCTCCTGTTCCTAATGGTTCCACCATCTTTACATGAGTTTTAAAAATAAGGTCAGATAATCATACCATCTCATAAATTATTTACTATTAAAACACTAGATGATAAAGATCTGTGAAGCATCAATAATACATTTTAAAATTATCTATTTAGCAAATTATCTCCTTATGTAATGAAAGATTTCTCCCCAAATTATCTCTTTATGTAATGAAAGATTTCCAAAAGAAGCTCCCAAAAGATAAGAGTTTTACAAATATTAAGTGCTAAAAATACCCTTTAAAACTGAGAAAAAGATTTGCTTTGACGTGGCTTCTAAATTTAAAAGGTTAAAAAAGGTCAATGTTCAATTATAAAAGTTTTCTCTTTTTAAAAAGAAAGTTAAAGGCCATAAGGAAAGATTTTTAATGGTAAGCACTTAAAATTTTTATTTGATATTAATTTTAAATCGACAGGGGCAACAGAATGAAACTGTAATGTTCATCTTTAGGGCTTATGAGGGGGAATTGAGGAAAAAAATGAATTTATTCAAATCCTGTAAAGGAGAAACCAATTTACCACAGCCTAAAGAAAACTATTTTTATGAATGTTGAAACAAAATGTGACATACCCATATAACAGATTATCAGTTGGTAATAAAAAGGAATGAAATGCCGATACATGCTACTTACATGGATGAAGCTTGAAAACATGCTACCTAAAAATAAAAAGCCAGTCACAGAGGACCACACACTACATAGTTCCGTTTATAATGAAATGTTCCGAAGAGAAAAATCCATACAGAGAGAAAACAGATTAGAGGTTGCCTTGGGCTGGGGGTGTGGAGACGGATGGAACGATTGAAGGGTGACAGCTATGGGGTATGGGCTTTCTTACTGGCATGATGACAATGTTCTAAAAGTGACTGTGGTGATAGCTGCACAGCTCTGGGAATATACTACAAGCCACTGAATTGTACAATTTAAATGAATAAATAGTATGGGTACGTGAATTATATCTCAATAAAGCTGTTAAAAAATAAGTAACAAATGAGAACAGGAGGGTTTCACTTTTGTAAAAAATCAGAAGCAATATTTTATGAGAAATTAAAGACCTAAAAACATATATATATGTATATACCATGTTCATGAATTAGAAGAGTTTTAGTATAATTAAGATAGAAGCTCTCTCCCAAACTGATCTACATATTCAATGTAATTCCAATCAATATCCCAGCAGGCTTTTATTTTGGGGGGGGGGGGTAGCAGATTCTAAAATACATAGAAAAACAAAGGATATAGAACAGTAAAGATAATTTTGAAAAGTTAACAGATTTGGAGAACTCATGTCATTTGCCTGTAAGAGTTCCCATTAAGCTACACTAATCAACATACTGGTGTAAGAGTAGACATAGTCATTAATAGAACAAAATGAGAGTTCAGAGACCCATATATAAAGGATTAATGGATTTTCAAAAAAAAAGTGCCAAGACATTAAATGGGGAAAGCATAGTTTGTGAATAGCACTAAAACAATTAAACATCCATATCCTAACAAATAAATCCTGACCTCTATCCCACAACATTAAAAAAAAAAAAAAAATCAACTGAAAACTAAATGCCTAAAACTAAAAAAACTTCTAGAAGAAAACATAAAAGAAAACCTTTATGACCTTGGTCCAGGCAGAGATTTCTTAGGACATAATACAAATCTTACAAGAAAAAATAGATGAATTAGACTTCATCAAAATTATAAATTTCTCCTAGAAAGACACTGTTAAGAAAAGGAAAGCTGAGCCACAGGTTGGGAGAAAATATCTGCAAAACATATATCTGATAAAGGACTTGAATCCAAAATCTATAAACAATTCTCTTTTATAAGTCAATAAGAAAACCAACTGAATTTCTTTAAAAATGGGCAAAAGATTTGACCAGATGCTTCGTCAAGGAAGAGAGATAGATGACAAGCACATCACATTAAGAAAAACAAAATTATAACAAAATAGCACTACCCACCCACCGGAATGGCTAAAATGAAAAGGAGTGATAATACTAAGAGCTGACAAACATGTGGAGCAATTGAAACCTTTACACACAGCAGGTAGGAATGCAGAATAGTAGACCTGCTTTAGAAAACCCCAGAGAAGTGAAGAGATATGTTTTCTCACAGAGTGCTCACGAATGTTCACAGAAGCTTGTTTATGATAGCAGAATATATATATAAAGTTTACATTCACCTCAAACTGGAAAAACACCAAAAGTCCAATGAACCAATTATAATGGACAATTATGGTATATCCACACAACAGAAAATGAGCAATAAGCATCTCAAAAGCATTATGCGAAGTGAAAGAAGGCTGACGCAAAAGGATATATAGAACATGAGTATGATTCCATCTATAGAACATTCTGGAAAAGGCAGAAATCAGGTCAGCAGTTCCTAGGGGCTATGGGTATGAGGATATGCTTGACTAGGAAAGGGCATGAGGGAACTCTATGGGGTGATGGAAATGTTCTAAATCTTGATTTTGGTGGTGATTATATGACTCTACAGATTTGTCAAAACTCAAACCATACAATTAAGGAGTAAATTTTTTATTAATTATATCTCAATAAATCTGACTTTTTTTTTAAAGATTTTATTTATTTATTTGACAGAGAGAGACACAGCAAAAGACGGAACACGAGCAGGGGGAGTGGGAGTGGGAGAAGCAGGCTTCCCGTGGAGCGGGGAGCCTGATGTGGGGCTCGATCCCAGGACCCTGGGATCATGACCTGAGCCGAAGGCAGATGCTTAACAACTGAGCCACTCAGGCGCCCCTAAATCTGACTTTTAATAACAAAAACAGGTGGTTCAGTCAGTTAAGCATCCGACCTGATTTTGGCTCAGATCATGATCTCAGGGTCTTGAGATCAAGCCCCATGTCGGGCTCTGCACTGAGTGGGGAATCTGCTTGAGATTCTCTCTCTCCCTCTCTCTCTGCCCCTCCCCCCCCGTTTGCTCTCTCTCAAATAAATAAATAAATTTTTAATAAAACAGAATGACTTTAAAAACAAAAACAGAGGGAGGAAAAGTCTACCTCTTCAAAAACTGAAAATAGTATTTTTGAACTACCTTTATCTTCCCTTACCGATAAATTCATTTCTCTCCCTGCATCCTCTGCTATTGAATGAGTGGATGTGCATGTTAATTTGGGAAGAAAGACAGAAGGAAAGTTTCTTCTAGACAGAAACATGGGGGGGGGAAGTCATTTTCAAGTCCTGTCGATTACATGAAGGAAAGACACAGAAGGAAGATGAAGATATCAGAAATCAGAGATCAGAGACCTCCCCATTTCCTTTTGCGTGGACCCCTGGGAACAGGTGGGGGGGCAGAAATGGAGAGAGATGCATGAAAACATTCTGACAGGTATCAGGCACCCTAAAATCTAAGCTGGAAGTCTATTTCTGGAATGTAGTCTAGGAGAGGCTATAGGCTTGGTGTCATGGCATTCCTAGCGTGGTGTATGATCAAAAGCACCAATGGAGGAAGAAGCTGGATAGATGACCCAAGCACATCATGTTAGGAATCCAGAAGGTTTTACCTAGCTTAGTGAGACGACAGAGTCTGGGTCAGGATAAAGACAACATAGTACAGGGGACTCCATGACTATAGGCAAATAGTAACCAGGCCTATGGGTGGCAGAGGCCTCTTCCATGACAAAGAGGATCAATCATCACCTGACAGTCTTGGGTCCAGGTCCTTAGAGCAAAGCCTTGTAAAGACAGTGTTGGTCTGAGTTCTCCTCCCCACCTCTGTAGTTGAGTCCAACCATGTACCTGAAGGCCCCTTTTACCTGCATCCAAACTCCACACCACGGTAGTAGCTGGAGTGAGGGAAAGAAACCCGAAACACCATGGTATCTGAAAGACACTGTTTAAACCAAAGTGTTGGGGCACCTGGGTGGCTCAGATGGTTAAGCATCTGCCTTCGGCTTAGGTCATGATCCCAGGTTCCTGGGATCATGGGCTCCCTGCTCAGTGGGGAGTCTACTTCTCCCTCTCCCTCTACCATTCCCCTGGCTTGTGCTCTCTCGCTCTGTCAAATAAATAAAATCTTTAAAAAAAAAAAAAACAAACCCCAAAAAACTAAAGTGTTTCCTCCCCCTCACTCCTTACTAAAGGTAGAAGGCTTGTGAGGAAGATTATGTGACAGACACACAGAAACTACATTTCTTTGTACACATGGGAATTAATGAGTATAATTTTGCAACGTCACTTATAACTGAAGCAAGGATGTTATCAGAGCTCCAAATCATAATCTATGAAGCATATCTGCAAATTTTAAATGAGGGAAAAGAACATGCTGAAAACCATCACGTGCCTTCTCAGGCCTCAAACCGTAAACAGATTTCACCAAGAAAGATAATTCAGAACAGCAGATGCAATGATTCTACTAATGCTTTCATGAGATGAGTGAAATCTAGAGGCCGGTAGGAGGGGCAGGGAATTTGAACATTTTAATACCATAGAAAGATCGGAGC
Organism: Neomonachus schauinslandi; assembly: GCF_002201575.2. Lineage (NCBI taxonomy): Eukaryota > Metazoa > Chordata > Mammalia > Carnivora > Phocidae > Neomonachus > Neomonachus schauinslandi. The sequence continues at coordinate 10,957,649 of NC_058405.1, forward strand.
AGACTGAACTGAAGAATTCTTGTTACTATGCCATGTATATTGTTTACACCTAGTTCTTCAGCCAAGGAGAGCTGAAGCAGCAGATGTAGAGTGGAAGTGGCATTTCACTATTACAATACTGAGAACCTGACATAAAGAACCACCCTATATTTTCCATGCCAAAAACTAATGGGAAGTGACATCTAGGACAATGGAACTAACAGATTTGATGAGAGGGTATTAGAGTAACAGGCCTAACAAGGAAAAGCTATGGGCTGCCCATGCTTATACATAACCAACTACCCTACTGCACATAATGATCAGAAAATAACCGATACTGGATCTTCGCATACAATTTGCAAAACATATTTTTTATCAAGAGAAAAAGGTAAATTAAGAGTATTATAACACAAGAAGAACTATTCGGAGAAACACAGGAAGAGTTCAGATAAATAATTCTGCAAAGTCTCAAAGACAACCATAGGAAACATGACTCCTCTTTTAAAAAATGAGCTCAAAGAAGAAAAACAAAGGTTCAAAGAAGAGATCATACAACAACAGAAGGAAATGAAAATCAAGCTGGTAGAACTCAGAAAAAAAATGAGGAGAAAAATAACATTATAAAGATAAAAGCCACCTTAAGAAGCAACCAAAAATAGAATCAATGAGACTACAAAGAAAGACAAGGACATGGAGAAATCATATAAAACAAAACAGAAAAGACTAGCAATATAAAAATTTATAGAGAAGACAACAGATATGGAGGAGGGAGAAATGGATCCAAAGAATATACAAATGACTTTTTCAAAAAGGCTTATAAAGAAAAAAGAATAAATGCAAGTTCAAAGATATGATAAGGTAAAACTTTTGAAAATAAATAAAACCTTGAATTTGCAGAATGATGTTGTTTATGGAACTTTAAGAATAAAGACAATTTTATGTGGATATTTAGGCAAAAATAAGGAATCAGGCACAAGCAAGGAAAAACCTCAGGTCAGCCTAATTTCTCAAGGGCAAAACTGATACGTAAGACCACAGAGCAATGTGGTCTAAGTACTAAAAAGGAAAATGTTGCCCCCCAATTTTATACCCAGCCAAGATGTCCTTAAAGTATATCATATAAACATATCTTGTAGCATATAAGAGAACTCAGCACCCCTTATTTACAAAGGAGGCATCTTTCTATATATACTGATATGAAACCATGCCCAAGAAGTTACAGAATAGCATATACAGTATGCTATCATTTGTTAAGGGGGAAAAAAACAAAACAAACCTGTGTGGTTTTTTAAATGTATAGAATATGTCTAGACAAATATATAAGAGGAACAGAGGGGCTGAGGGACAGGGATAGAAGGAAGGCTTGCCTTTTACCGCAAATCTATTCATACTTTTTAAGTTTTATTCTGTATGTTATATGTTCAAAATTATAAAAGTGAGGAGATGTGTAAGGGCATATTTTCCTCTCTCACGGTAGCATGAGGTCAATATTTACTTTATAGCTTTCACTAACGGGTACACAATACATAATAGTTGTCCTTCTAAAACTTCGTTTTGGTTAACATACCAATACTCATTTCAATTTCTCTGGTCATAGATTTATTGATTTCATCTCCAGCACCCAATTTTACAATGTATTTTGGACAATCCCTCTGTATCAACTCTTCCTCATCTAAAAATGAGGGACCTGAATGAGCAATGCTCAAGATTTCTTCAAGGCTAAAATTCTATGGTTTTATGGCTGCAAAGCCCTTTTATTTAACATACACTTAGTTAATTTCTGACATGGCAAATTCCAATATTAGAAAGGGATTTTGTTTTGCTCAAGCACTTCTGTTTAGGGTAGGAAATTTTTAAGATCTTCCGTTTGACAGGCAATAAAAGCTAACAAGGTCAAATTCAGTGTGGAGATTAAAAAAAAAAAAATAGACCAAGAGTAAAATGAGAAACGACATAAATAAAATTTCATACCTTTCAAGGCAGACAGTATTGTGGAAATGTTCTAAGCACTATGAAAACACTAGAATATTTTAAATTATTTTAAAAGACTATTTAAAAAACAACCCAAAGACACAACATCTCTGTTTAGAAACACTAACCTAGACATAAAGATTCTATGCTTTTATTTTTTAAAGATTTTATTTATTTGACATAGAGACAGACAGCGAGAGAGGGAACACAAGCAGGGGGAGTGGGAGAGGGAGAAGCAGGCTTCCCGCCGAGCAGGGAGCCCGATGTGGGGCTGGATCCCAGGACCCTGGGATCATGGCTGAGCCGAAGGCAGTCATTTAACCAACTGAGCCACCCAGGCGCCCCCATGCCTTTAGTTTAAATAGACCTAGGACTCAAGTGCACCAAATTCACATTAATTATCATATTAATTCTGACCCACACTCTTGGCAGACAACCTCCTCTTTTCTTTACCAAAACTGAAACCGCGAGACCTAAGTCCTCTTATTTTTTGGCATCATTGAACCTTCTTTCCTTTACTGATATCTCACACACCGGCCGTTTCCCCTTTGCCTCGCACACGTACAGAACACCCATATTTTCACAGATGGGCACCTGACCCACTATGCCCTCCAACCACAAAACTGCTTCTTTCCTTCTTTTCTCTGACAGGCTCTAGAACAAGTGTTCTGTGCCTATTTTCCTACCATGTAACTTTTTCCATAACCTTCTACAATCTGGCTGCTAAAACGATATTCTCAAAGGTCACAAATCTTCTTCAGCAATTGTATACTGTCTTCTTAATTCTCATTACTCTTTGCTTCTCAGCAGGAAGGAAGACCTCTCGGGAGGAGGTGATATTTAAGCTAAGATCTGAAGAGTGAGTAGAAATTAGTTGGTAGCAGTGGGTAGGTGGGAATATCCACAGGGAATATCCCAGAGGGACTCTCATGTAAAAAAAAAAAAAAAAAAAAAATCCCAGAGGCAAGAAAGAGCTTAGCATGGCACCTGGGAGAGGGGAAGCGATGAGAAGCACCAAAGGATTCCAATTGGAGAATGCCATCATCCCTTTTTTAAGATGAGTCTGGCTACAGCCTGGAGAATGAATCAGATGAAACAAAAATGAAAATTATGGTGACTGGGTCTTGACTACCGGTAGTGGGGAGAAGCGGAATACTCAGGAGTAGTATAAACTGGGGAAGGAAAGTGAAAAGTGTGAATACAGGGGGACATGAAATAATCACGAAGAAAAGGCAGAGGGCTGAGCTTATCAGAAAACCAGCAAAACTGCCACCCAGTGTTGGATGCTCAGCCACAGTGGGACATCATGCACATGTAATGGCATGAATCTGCCTTTGGTGTGTGGTTTTGCTCAGCAATGCTCAGGTACTTTGCCTGATGCAGGCATAAAGAAACTGGAAGGCGGAGTTCATCTAAGTTTGGGAATGATGGAAGAATAACGGGGTTGAGGAAGTTAGGGTATTTGTAAGCGAATTACTGTAATTATAGGCCAGGGTAGCTAAGCTGGATAAAGAATGGAAAAACAGGAGTGGGATCCATGGATGGAGAGAAAATATAAGGCCTAATGGTTGTATTGAGGCAGAGGTTGCTAGGCTTCAAATGCAGGGGAGGGAACGTGGAGGCTGCCAAGAGGGAGGGGACGTCGTGATGTAGCCAGGCTACGTGAACTTCAAAGAACAAGGGTCTTCCAAGAGGGAGGGGAACATGTCTAGAATGGTACTAGGGGAAACAAGAGTCTTACTTCCCATCGTAAGGTGCATGTGTTATGGGAGAAAAACCACCATCAGGTTTCTGTGAAGGCAAGTAAGTGGCAGAACGTTCAGAGAAAATGTCTGAGAATATAGGGCAGTTTGTTGATGACAAAGCAAGAGACACAGAGGCCACAGTGGAAAGGGTGGAGAGGAAGTGGAGAGATGGTGTGGAAGAGCGTGGATGACTGCGGAGGCTTTCCAACGGCCCCGCTTCCCTCGGCCCTTACCACAAGCACCCCACCTGCACCTGCTCCTCCCTCTCACCTGGACCACCGCAATAGACTAGTCTTCCACGTGTATTTTTCTGTACCTCCACTTGGCTCTCCTCACTATAGGCAGAATAGTCTCTGGTAAACATGAACCTGATCATTTACAAAATCAGAGGTAAAGGGGGGAAAATGACAGTGTGAGAATGACCAAATAAAGGTCCTGCCTGCTTTTTTGGAAAGTGTAAACTCCAAAAAAGATGTGTAACACTGCAATCTTCAGGATGAGAACATCGTATGTCTCAGCATTCTATAATCATTTAAAGGTTACAGTCTATTAAAGTATTGATATTTTAAGTTCAAATTAAACAGAGCAAGGCTACGGTGGATTGAATTCACGCAATCCATCTTAACACACACTATTTTCTGCAAAGTTTCCCCCACCTAAAGAGGATGACTTCAGTTAGGTTACTCATAAGAATGTTTATGATGTTTAAAATACCACTTCAAAAACATGATTTCTTTCCTATTTCAAGAAAGCACTTTCTCATATTTAACAGTCTACTGGTAACTTTGTACTCCATTAAAAGCATTTAACTGCATTTGTGGTACAAATAATGTTGATGTGGAATATTTTCCATGAGTTGTTTGGAACATTCAATTTTCCTCCCTACGTAATCGTAAGGGAAAAAGAAAGTACACACCCAAAATTAATTTGACATTTGAGAGAGATTACTTACATCCTTTACCACTAAAAAACAAAAAAAGCACTTCCTCAGAGGTACCTCATGACACAGTTAAAATATTATAACTTCTATTGCAGTAAGCACCTGCTAACTGAGTTTTTTCAACAGTAGGAATGTAAACCTTACAAAACAAAGTATTTGCCAAAAAGCTTTTCCAAAAATAATAAAAATTTGCGAAGATACAGCCCGTAAAAAGTGTTTGATTCACCATACAATTCTTCTTTTTTGTTATACACAAATTCTTTTTTGTCATCAAATGTTAAGATTAGCACTGTGCAAAATTAGAGCTAAGATAAAAATCAACGTGTTCATTCCACTACTTAAAAAAGACTTTGATCATATATTTTGCTTCTATTTCTGAAAACAATATGAAGGATAAAAAAGATTTGTTGATCAAGCTGTAACTAATTTCCAGAAAAGAATAACTAGTGTCTGCCCATTAGACTTTCATAGCATATCTTAAAAATTATCAGTCTGCACAAAACATGGGAAAAGATCTGTGGTTTTCTGATTCGACTATTAGGCTGGAAAGGATCCTAGAAAAACATACTCCAACCCAAACCTCTCCTCCTCCCACTACACATATAAGGAAATTAAAGAACCATATAAATTATGGAAGCACCAGAAGCAATTATCTTGCAATTCTCGGAGTATGTCACTGAAATCCACATGTCAAAAGCAAAAGTAACACATGTAATCCAAATACCAAGGTACAATGCTTGTCTGTAGCAGACACTCATTGCTTATTTGTACCTTGAAAGAAGACTATTCTAGAGATAAAGATGCTTATTGATTCTTTTTGGTTCTTATCTCTTAATTACGGCTAACAAAAATATGATTATTCAATTGTGTATCAAATCGATGAGGTATATCCAACACTCCCTAATAACAAAGGAATCTGTAGACCATGCAGTTAAATACATGGGGATATTACCACCACCTACCATCATTATAGTTCACTGACTTCTGCATACACTGCTGCTGGATATGTGAAACACAAATAAGCTTTTTAAAATAAATTCTGAAGATGTTGACAATAAGAAACACATAACGTTCCTAAAATTTAGATCCAATAACTTTGCTAAGTTGCTTGCTTCAACGTTAATTTCTCAGGTAAAACACAACAAAAATAACTCAAACATTTTTATGCAATTATAATGACTCCTAACATTCTAATATAAACTACAGGACAACCTTAGTATAGATCTTAAGATGACACAGAAAGGGTAGGTTTTCTTTATCCTGCTCCACTATTTACTAAAATATTTTCTTATTCCAAAATATAGTCATGATACCTCTACTGCCTTCCAGAGAGAAATGAGACGCTTGTTTTCTGAAAATAAAAGGAGACAACCATTTTTCGTTAAGTTTCTTCTTTACCACTATCGCCTTGGAAACAGTCTTTTATTTCTCTCCCAAATAGATATGTAATAATGACAAAAACATCAAAAGGGATTAGACACAAAGAGGAAGATCTGTTAATCTGTCACAAAAGATTATATTAAATATGCATGTTATAAATGTAATTAAATATATCTCAAAGGATGTGAATTACAAAAACAAATTTTAGGTACTGGTCTACAATCAGCCAGGTTGACTAGTTTCTCTTTAATTATCGCCTCATTAATTGATCAGTAACAACTGTAATTTCAGTTGTATGTTTTTGTTTTTTTTTTAAAATCCTACATTATTTTACCCACACTTTAATTATAGTAGTAGTTTCTTTTAGATTGGTGTGATAAGGTCATTTTCTGCAGATAATACTGTAAATTATAACACAGCTTAATGAGTAACTGTAGGTAGATGAGTTTAACATAAGGAGCAAACGAAACTGCCTTTATTTCTCCTACTAAATTATGGCGGAATCTTGCATTTTCTCTGCAGTTTTGTCAACAGTCAGTATGCCTGTATTTGAACCTCAGGTTTACAAGTTGCCTAACTGTTCATGTCTCCGTGTCCTCACATGTTAGATCTGTGCTCACAGAGTGGTTATGAGGAACAAAGTCAAGCACTAAGAACAGTACCAGGCATGTAACAAGCCCTCAGCAAATGCTGGCTGTTGGTGGAAGTTCAATATAGTAATACTATGCCCTCCCCCCACAACAACGGTTATTCTGGATCTATTTTTCAACAAGTCTACTTTTGCTTGTTCTTCCATTAATACCTCCTCCATTTTTATCCTTTTAATTTTATCTGATTTCTACTAGTATCTCTTTTGCTTTTCGCTACCACAGATGCCCCCCACAATGAAATCCCAGGATCTTAGCTGCTGGTTCACTCACACAAGACCTAAGTGGGCTACACTACTTTCACAATAACGTCTAAGTCCTTCTTCCTCCTACATTGCTGTACATCGCGACTGCGACATGCCATTTCCTCATCCTACCTCCTTTATCTGACCTACCTGTGACTGTGCACTCTAGTCCTACCCTTAGGCACACGAGTTGACCTAACAGCTCATTTCTCCAGGCCAACAACAAATATATTTGATATTCTATGTTCCTACCTACCAAGGATCACCCCCGGTTCTGCACTCTCTTCTTAGCTTCTCTGGCCATTGGTGATACCATTCCTAATACATATACGGAGATGTTTGTTATCTCTTTCTTGTACTACAATAGTAATAATATATTTTTGATCGTTTTATGTTTGTATTTTAAAACTGTAGTAGCAAATTTATTGCCAAAAAATTGTATTTTATGTTCTTAAAACTTCTCATGAATTACAGATCTAATAATAGGACGTTTTCTAAGCATGAACAGTAAAACTTTTTTGTCATGGTAAGAAGTGAGATACTGCAATTGCCGCCCAAGAACTACTCACCAAATCCCCCCAGTGAATAAAGTAACAACAGCCTTTTACTCTGTAAGTCCCAATTATATCTCAAAAAAACGCCAGTAAAGATCTATCCATTAAGTTGATCATAGTTTTTTAAAAAACACACTTGGAAAGAGTCAGTAGGATGGCTTATCAGCTGTATAAACCACTAGCATAACTGTACTAGTACGAGGTAAGGTTTACGGAGTCACCAGTATTTTTTCATTGCTTCTAACAGGAAAACAGTATAATCTGTTTCTATCATTCCAATGAATTGTCTGGGGAAGTATTTTCTTTTACTTTGTTCCTTCTTGTGTGAAGTCATTTTCAATGTACATAAAAAAACTGGAGCATGTATTATGGAGCATACATATGTTAAGTGCCAACTCCTGATTTTAGCTCTGGTCACGATCTTAGGGTTGTGAGATCAAGCCCCAAGTCGAGCTCCGCGCTTAGCAAGGAGTCTGCTGGAGATTCTCTCCCCCTTTCCCTCTATTCCTCCTGCTACTTGCGTGCTCTCTAAAATAAATCTTCTAAAAAACTGTACATAAAAATTGCAGCAACAGCGCATCAAGCTCAGATTCCCTAGTTGTTAATATTTTTTGCCAGTTATGATGTCCCATTGCCCCCTTAACAGTCCAGCTGCAATCCTAAGAACACGGACGCCCTCTGTACACTACAACCAGCAAAGTCAGTGCATTAATACTGATCCGATATTACCATCAAATCCACAAACCCTATTCAAATAGCCAGAAATTGCCCCAATAATGCCCTTTAAGGCATGTCCCAGATCTAATGTATGCTCCTGCATTTAGTTGTCATGTCTCGCTGGTCTCTGTCTATCTGGACCAGTTTCTTAATTCTGCCTTATCTTTCATGACCTTGACATTTTAGAAGAGTATAAACCAGTCACTCCGTAGAATATCCCTGAATTCAGAAGAATGTTTCCTCATGATTACACATTTTTACCAGGAACAATAGAGCAGTGATACTGTGCTTTCTTCAGCATCATACCATGAGGTACATGGTCAATGTCTCCCATAACCATAGAGGTGTTGCCCACTGGAACATTAAGTACTAAGTGCATCTAAATCTGTTTCTGAATCTACCTATAAAAACGTTAAGTTCACACTGACCCCTCTCATTACCATCCAACACCACTAGGTACATTCTAGCCTTTCTCCATCCTGTATTTGTCACTCCCTTCTCTGACAGTAAGAAACCTGCCTTCCACCATCCACCTAACTAATAAGTCTGCCACGTTTTTTGTGTGTGTCCAACATTCATATATATATTACATATATACATACATATATAAAATCTTCCTTAAATATATTTCACAATAATTCAGAGAATATGTATTAGAAAAAGAATGTGATAGCGCTTTAACTATAAAAAAGGTCAACTGATTGTCACTAATGTGAATTCAAAAGAAATAGGCTTCTCTTTGGAGAAAAAAAGGAACAGTGTATTAGATGATCAGTGCACAAGGGTTTGGGAATTTGGGACGCAGAAAGATCTGGTACTCCAAAAACTAAAAAAAAATAACAACAATAAAATCATCAATTGATAGAATGTGTGGTATGTGCCTTAAAATACTCGAGAAATTTTTAAAAGGTGAACATAGATAAAACAAGAACAGCACATGGTACTCATTGTACTTTTCTTTCAATTTTGTGTATACTTTAGGTGTTCCACAGTAAAAAGTTTTAAAACATAGATTATCAGGTCAGGCCAACTATTTGGACAGTCATACTTGGTACCAAAGAATTCCAGTCCCTACCGTCGATTAATTATCAAGACAAGGTGGCCACAGGCAGAGATGGTTTACAGATGGAGTCACATCACAAGTGGCATTGACAGAAGCAGACTCATTCTAAAAGATACTCCACTTACTAAGTTTTGCTTTTTTGACCCTTTCTCTTCCCACTATTGCTGACTTCTCTCTAGTCTATCTGCCCAAATTCTCTTATCAACTACTAAGCCAAAGGCAAACTCTTTTCCTTTCTCTTTCTTTTCCTATTAACAACCCATGCAAACAGAAAACCTTCCCAAAGCCCTATCAGCAGTTAAGAATACAATTCTATTTACTGCCACTGAGCAGTTAAAGATGTGGCTTTATCTTACAAGTTTTCTCAGCTCAAAATCCTAGGCCTCTGGTTACTTAATAAATAAAATTTTAACTTCTCAACGTGGCCCTCAAGGTCCTCTGCATTAATGGTGTCAATCTAGCAACCATTCTGGTTTTTCTTCCCTCTTTCTCTTATATTCAACAAATGTGCACAGGCTCTTTTCCATGAGTTTTATTCTTACTATTTAAACTTGAAATAGTCAACTCAGCCTAATAGCCTTCTCCCATCCATTCTTCATTACCTACTCCATATGGTACTTACTTTGTCAAGTTTGCTCCTGACTTTCTGCCTCATACCCCCCAAACCCACCTATACCACCTCTAGTCCTCTGCTCTATTGGATGGAGTCTTTCTTTCTTTGAATTCCTATAACATTGTGAATCTCTATGCACTTATCAAATTATGCCTTATATTACAGATCAGTACTGTATTGATCTCAAAACCTCCCAACGAAATCGGAAGCTCATGAGGGCAGATTAGTGTCTTATTCTTTCATGTACGCTATGAAGAGCTTAGCACAGTGCTTTGATGTTGAGGATTGACAGATCTTTGATAAATATCCACTGTATTAAAAATAAAAATTATCGAATTCATTGAGATAGAAAACCTAACTTTTATTTATACGTTTATTTATTTGGTAGCTGGAAAGCTACCAAAACTAAGTTTTTAAGTTAAATATCACGACATAAAGCAGACAAAAACAAAATGACTTGCTTTCATATAGTCTTAATGTATGTTATTCAGATAAGTAGATTTTATCTTAGATTGCTGACCACTGACAATATAGTTCTAATTCAAAACTCTCCAGGACAGCTTTTGGTAAGACTAATAAAGTAACTTTTAAGTAAAAGTATTTTTATTTGCAACGATGTGGATACACCTAGAGGGTATTACGCAAAGTGAAATAAGTCAGTTAGAGAAAGACCAATACCATATGATTTCACTCATGTGGAATTTAAGAAACAAAACAAGATGAATATAGGGGAAGGGAAGGAAAGATAAAATAAGATCAAAACAGAGAGGGAGGCAAACCACAAGAGACTCTTAACCATAGGGAACAAACTGAGGGGTGTTGGGAGGGGAGGTGGGTGGGGGGATGGGGTAATTGGGTGATGGGCATTAGGGAGGGCACTTGATGTAATGAGCACTGGGTGTTATATGCAACTGATGAATCACTAAATTCTACCCCTGAAACTAATAATATACTATGTTAACTAAATTGAATTTAAAATAAAAAAATTTTTAAATAATTTTAATCATACTGTCCTGTGAAGTGTTGATAATACTTGTATTTAAAAATCCTCATGTGCTTAGAGTAGCAGATTAAAGTTATTCCAAATATATATATATACATGTACATATATATATAAAATATAAAACTCCATTAAGCCCTTTGAGGATACAAAATCTACACAGGATCTAGTAGATCAGAGATAAACACCCCATCCCCCCTACACACACACATTTAACATAGCTCATTTGCAAAAAGAGAGAAAGAAAGAATTTCAAAACAAATTAAAAATGCCACTTAAAATTCTATCCCATTTCTAGGTTTCACTTTCATGTCCACACAAATAAAATTATCTATTCAAATTGTTAGATAAATCCTTTTCATTCTGACGATTTCAAAGTAAGACCATTCTATTATTTCTAGAACTGTGCTCCCCAACTGAAAGGAGGAGAAAACTGGCACTTTTCCAGGAGCCTTGAAAAGGGGCATGGCTAATGTAATATATCAGTCTGGGCAGCAGTTACAAGAAATAATACACCTATCATGGCCAAAGAGAAAGCTAACAAGCAAAGGGAAGAGTGGACACTGACAAGGAATAGCACAAGAAATTAATGAGCAAATTGCATTCATTCTTGAAGACCTCCAGAGATACAAACTGAAACAGAAATAGTGAAATCTTTATATTTTAATTTCTTAGAAAGCTATAAAAAATCTGAAATATTTTAAGCAATGATACTTTGAAATAAGAATCAACTCCAATCAGTTCTCAGGATGGATCAGAAGGGTGGAAAAGCAGCAAAGTCTGAAAAATCTTGGTTTCTCCACCTCTTACTAGCCAAGGATCGACATTTCAAACACCTTCCAAAAGGTTTACTATTACTTGATCATAATAAATCTCAAGGGGACTTGGATCAACAGCAGAGTACAAAATTTACATAAACTACTCATCTATGTAATAACCAGTAGACAGAAGGAAGGGTGACAGTAACTGTTGCAGCACTGAACTTTCCCACAAAAGCCTCAAGCAAGCAGCCCACCCTAGACATCCCTTTGCAAAAGGGCCCTTTGAACCAAAGAAGACTCAACTTTATTTTTAACACAGGTAATTCTAAATTATCTGGGGGTATGGAGTGGACCCAAAACACACAGAAATACCTACATGACCAAACATAAGCTAAACAATACAGTCATGCCCTCTCTTAACTAAAGAAAAATACTTTATGGAAAATATTTCCATAGAAGAAAAATACATCATTACCCCTAGTGCAAAAAAGCTAAGATCAATCACTACAGAAAACCTACAATTGTTAACCCTTCTGTGAGGGGCCACTGTTAGAATAGGCATAAAGATCCAGCCCAGTGATGAAAAATTCCACCTGGACAGTCATTCCTTTCATTTAACAAACTGTCTTTAGAAAGCTCCTATTAAAATCCACACTGCCTAGAAATTAACTCATTCGTACACAAGCACACAGATTTGTTCACTAGGTAATGCAACTCTCACTTTAGAGTCATTTTTGATAAAAGGAACTAGGAAAATTTTTAAAAAGCAGGTACTGGGAAGGAACTGGTGAGTACAGAAGACCTTACAAAAGTAGGGGGTGAGGTGGCGAGTGCATTAAAGAAACAAAACAACAACCCTTCTGTTATGGAAAATTTCAAACAAGTACATAAACAGCAAGAATGGCTTAATAACCCCCCCAGTTCCAGCACCCCTGTTCAAAACTTTTCCTCTTAAAGCCAGTCTTGTCTCACCTCTATCCCCACTGATTTCCCCAACTGCTCCATGACTATTTAGAAGCAAATTCCAGACTTCTTGTTCTTTCATCCATAAATTCAATGAATATTTTGTCTTAAGTTGAGCCTAAAGTACTATGACAGGCACCAAGCTTTTGGCAACAAATCAATCAAAAAAATTAAGTTAATATTCAGTAACAATAGCTAGCTATCTCCTTTTTCTTCCACACATACACTTTGGTTTCTTTGAGCCTGAGAGGGGAGGGGGAGGTGAGAGCAAGCAGTGGAGCAGGCAGCTGTAAAAGGTTACCTGAAAAATAATCAGTAATCACACACACTGCATATTGTGCTTTCTATAATTTCTATTCATTGAAGGATGAGGTCAGAATGAAGTGTTCCCGTTGGTCTGGGTCACAAAAGTAATTCAAGATGCATATAAAAATGCTTATTATCATTCAAGTTCTCTAAACCCATTCAACCATTCAGCCCTTTGCTTTCTGATAAGACTGCCAACAACTATGCCAATTAGTGTCAATTGCAATGTTAGATTTTGTAGCATCCGCACCTGCCTACCAGTTAGCTTAGTGGGCAGAAAGAAGTGACCGATGGTTACAAGTTTCAGCAACACTAAACTCTCTGTTTCTTCATTCACACTGGCAAGTCTATAAATTCACCAACTGGCTGTTGTTGTTTTTTTTAATGTATTTTGCAGATCAGTTTCTACAGAGGATTTCTTATCTTTTTGGAAGGAGAGCAGGTTTAGCCATTATATTTTAAACTATAACAGTAACAGTTTTTTTAAAAACCTGAAGTTTCATAACTAGGGAGAATCTAATCTATAATAAATTTAGTGGATTATATATTTACTTCAAAGTTTCACAAATGCTAAATTTATGCATTTCATTTAAACACACAGTTATTTAAAAAAAAACACCTATTCATATCTTGAATGAGACGCTTCTCAATTTAGAACAAGATTTTTTATTCAAATTTGTCTTTTAGAATTTGCCAAATATTAAAGCATGTATAAAAGAGCAAAGTGTAATTAACATGGAAGAAATCATGAACATCTGGAATCTGATATTAATTATATATCATCATATTAATTAAAGTGTATATTTCATCTATCCTTTTTAATTTTTAAATAGTTGTTCATAACTAAAACACATGCAATGCTTCTGAAATATCCAGAACAAAATATAATGGTTATTTTATCCTCAGATCAAAATGCTTCACTTTGGTTTGTTATAATTAATAACAGTATTTTTTCAAATTTCACAATTGAAGCAAACTGCATGTAGCTGATGAAAGCTACTGGAAGTAATATAATGGTTAAAGACAAAGTGCATTACTAAAGAGAAATAAAAATTGCATGTCAATATCTGAAAGTATGGGAGATGTATGTAGTGTAGCACATTCTATCTAGTGTCATTACTTAAATTGCTACTTTTCCTCAACAACCTATTCTCCAGCTCTAGCAAGTAGAATAAATGGTAATTTTACCTGCCAAATTTGGCACAAAAAGGGACAAGCAACTTCATTAACAGAACAATGCCTTCAATATGATTTTTTTTCCTTTTTCCACCCAGTGCCAAAGAGTAGAACAATTCAAATCAAGAAATCTAAGCAATTACCTCCTCTTGTTGAAGTTTTACATGGTTGAATAAACAAATGATACACACAGAATGCTAGAAAGAATATCCTCCCCCTGTAAGTCAGTATATGTCTTGTACTGTGGCTTAATTCCAAGCTGGTGTGCTATCCTCAACAAAAAGGAAACACCTCCCCATCGAGGTAAAATCCTCAAGGTGTGGTGCAGTGTGGTGTGGTATGGTTATATGATCATTTAAACCCCAATGGAAGAGATTAAACCTAGAAGACCTGATTTAGATTAAACTTCTGGTTAAAGCATCCATTAATGCACCCATTAGTGGATGGGACCATCCAAGCAGGAGTGTGGACTTCAACAGAACAGACCTTTCCTCAATCTTTGATAAACTAATGGAATCCACATCCACTGCCAGCCATCTTGCCAATCACTACCAGCTCTAACTCTTCCTTGGTGTTTTAAGAGCTGGCCATAAACCAAATCACAAATTCTTCTAAACTCTATTTCAAATCTGATCATAAAAACAGTAAGCAACGGGCGCCTGGGTGGCTCAGTTGGTTAAGCGACTGGCTTTGGCTCAGGTCATGATCCTGGAGTCCCGGGATCGAGTCCCACATTGGGCAACCTGCTCAGCAGGGAGTCTGCTTCTCCCTCTCCCGCTCCCCCCTCTTGTGCTCTTTCTCTCTCTCTCTCAAATAAATAAATAAAATCTTTAAAAAAAAAAAAAACAGTAAGCAACAAGTCTTCTACTAATGCTGTACCTGTATGATTAAAGAGATACATTTAAGCTAGTTCTCAAGTAACCATCACTAGAGTTTAAAAGCTAAACCTAAGCACTCTTTGTCCAACTGGGTAAATTTCGTAGCTACACACAAATTTGGCTATGGTTATTCACAACAGAGCATTGTGCTATGTTTAATCTCCAGCTGGTTTCCTTACTCTTGTTCCATATGACAACCACGCATCACATATCCAAACACAGTGAGTGGTTTTTATAAAAAGCCAAACAAGGGGCACCTGGGTAGCTCAGTCGTTAAGCGTCTGCCTTCGGCTCAGGTCACGATCCCAGGGTCCTGGGATCGAGCCCCGCATAGGGCTCCTTGCTCAGCGGGGAGCCTGCTTCTCCCTCTCCCACTCCCTCTGCTTATGTTCCCTCTCTCGCTGTGTCTCTCTCTGTCAAATAAATAAATTCTTAAAAAAAAAAAATTTAAAAAGCCAAACAAAATGGGGCAACAGCAATATATAACCATCATCACGCTAGCACGATAAATACGGCTAAGAGCAAATATATCCACGCAGAGCCATGCTCAGTCATTTGCACTGAATTTTAAAATTTCAAGCAATATCTACTTTTGGGGGGGGGGATTCAAACACTGAGTTAGAAACAAAAGGCATGGTTTGTTTTATAATTTCCTTCTTAGAAGTAAAATACCTTAAACAAAAGAAAACACTGAATCAGAATAGAAGCTCCAATGGTAGGAATACCCAGATTATGAATGCCCCCTGGTTTTCTTTGTAGCTGTCTAACTTTTGTCACTTGTTCACAAAAATTAGACTAAATAAAAGGGAACATGCACTCAGTGCCTAACATCAATCAGATATTTTAATAAACACTAAACTCACTAAATTCTCAGAGCAATCCTACATTGGAGAGGTTATTAATCACATTTTATAGATGACAACAAATCTTAGGCTCAGAGAAGTTAAAATAACTGCTCACGGCTTCAAAACCAGCAAAGTAGCATGTCCAAACCCAGGATGATCTGATTACACCTCAATTGAGCCAATTTAGGTATTTGTAAATAAATCCATTTGAAGGGACAATCCAACAGCAAGGGTCGATATTTTTAGGCAAAAAAATGGTCACTATAACAACAGGTCTGGTATTTCCATGATGCCTGGAGTTTTTACAGATATCCGGAGAGCCCACGGAGAAGAAAAAGGCTCTACGTGGAGAAGGTAGAGATCCCCCAAAGAGCCCGACCCCCTCAGCCCTGCCGCTTCGCAGTGGAGGCAGGAGGCATGGCCTGTAGCGGGGGGAAGAGGGGCCGCAGGCCTCATGGGCTTTCAAACCACAACAGGGTCCTGAGGCAGCGTGGGGACCACAGCCACTGGCTCGCCAGCCTCACCTGACAAAAGGTCCCCAAGATGAATCACCAAGAAGTGAGGGATTACCTCTGTAACTACTCTCCAGGTGTCCTGTTTTAGCCTCAAAAAGAGCCTCATAAGGGGCGCCTGGGTGGCTCAGTCGTTAAGCATCTGCCTTCGGCTCAGGTCATGATCCCGGGGTCCTGGGATCGAGCCCCACATCGGGCTCCCTGCTCGGCGGGAAGCCTGCTTCTCCCTCTCCCACTCCCCCTGCTTGTGTTCCCTCTCTTGCTGTGTCTCTCTCTGCCAAATAAATAAATAAAATCTTTAAAAAAAAAAAAAAAGAGAGCTTCATAAGATAAATGAACAATACAATCCCACCCAAGAATATGAGAATCTTCGAATATTAACCCATATTAACAAGTCTTGCCAATGTGTGTGTGTGTACATCTATTTTCAGTCTTATTTTTACAGCTTTTCACGAATTTCTCCTACAACGGAAAAGAACTGCTTGCAACACAGAAGTTACTTTCGATTCTCCTAAACAGCACATTGTCTGTATGTGGGGGGGAGGGAGAAGGTTTCTCGAGGGCCTACTACATGTCGGCCACTGTACTCGAAACTTTACATACAGTTATCTCATTTGACTTTTACAAAACCCTGGAGCACATTAACGCTATGTTATACGTTAGAAAAGAAAGGCTCGGAAAAGAGAAGTCACTTGGACTGATTTCACAGCCAGCAGCTCCAGGACTGGGACATAAACTGAAGTCCATCCGACTTCCAGCCTTTAGGTTTTCCTGAGTCCCAGGGCCTATAGCAGCAGCTGAGAGAGACCCGGTGAATCTTCCAAGCTTATGTAACTGCTAAGTGACTGGTAAGGAGGTTTATTTGTCTTCGAAAACTATTGTTTTAAATACAATGTTACATTAGTAATCCTCCACCACCCACTTACCTAGCCCCAAACTAAACCTGTTAGTAAATGCTGCCAGTTAATTTTTCTAACTGAAGATCGTGGAAGAAGAAAATGATTGCCTATGTTCCCCTATATCCAATGTGACTGATTTTTCTTTTCTTTTTTTTTTTTTTCTGGTGTTTCTTTTTTATAAGATGGCCCAGTCTGCAGAAGAGTAAAGGTGATAACCGTAACATGTTACTTATTAACTTCAAATGTTACAAGTAGGATTCCCCAACAAGTGGTCTTGCAAATTGATATAAAAGAAAATTCACAATGTTCTGTCTTGGGTATTTGACATTTTATATTTTTACCAAGATTTTTAGAACATTTGCAAGAAATACAGACTGTGAAACCACGTAACACTGTACTAAAGAGAGACCCCTTAAAAGAACACCTTAAATCAATCATATCGATACATTAAACTTACTAAATTTAATGAATTCTGCCTGATCCACATGTCCATAATTCTAACACTAGGATTTCCCCCAAAATAGTGACAAATCACCAAACGTGTAATAAAGGACACAGAGATCAATTCCCAACAATATGCTGGCCCTTTCAATGAAGTCCCTTTCTGACTTAAGCCAGCATAGCTCAAAATACTTTAAAAAACTGTTTATGAAAGCTTTTTTAATTCTTTTTTTCATATCTTCGACAGTGATACATCTCTGACCATTAGTGTTAGAACCTGGCAGTTATGTACAGCTAAGTCTGGTGAATAACACAGGAAAGAACAGTTATGGACGAGAAACTAGGCAGAAATACAAGCCTGAGATCTACAGATTCTTGGATGGAATACTGAAACAAGACGCCAAAAGAATTTGTGGCATATATTGCTATGTATTTTTTCAGTGTGATCTGTGACTCTGGGACAATCTTAAGCGTAAATAGTCTAAATTAATTTTGCCTCTCCATAAAAAGAAAAAAGTAATAAGTTAGAGTATTTTTTAGGATTTTTTTTTTTTAACAAATCAGGATGCTATAGCAAGAAAAACTTTTAGAGATGCAAACCTATCCCATGAGTGAACAGCCCAAAACCCCCTGAAGCATTTCATCCTAAATACAACGAATGACCAGGATTCTGGGAGGGATCACAAACCCCTGAAATGTAATTAAAATTGTGGGCACAGAAGATAAAAGCTGCATTGATGATGAAGCATGCCAGACCCTAAACACACTAGCTGAAAAAAGAGAAGAAAGAGCGTTATTTTCAGGGTAAATCCAAGTAGCTATTCTAATGAAATGTGAAGATTTTAAGGATAATTTTTTAAAGACCCGAAACGTTACTAGTAGGATACAGTTTTTTTAAATATATAATTTTACCATGGAGAGTATGTTTTGATCCTCTCAGCATATTTACTGAAAGCATATCATGAGCCATGCACTGTAGGGAGAGTAAATCAAAACACAATTACTATTTGAATTATGGCAACCCTTATTAGTTGATTTGCTCTGTTTTTGTGGTTCACGTTGTAAGCTGTTCAAACAACTGCCCTATTAACATATTCAGTTACTGGTTCTCACCTTATGCTGGCATTCCAATTTCGGGCTTAAAGAAATATTCTACAGGTTTATGCCATCATTTTGGTTCACGCCTCCCGTAAGCAAAATATGCAAACACACAGCTGCTCAAACAGTCTGACAGAGCAAGATCTATTCCACAGATCTCGGACTTCCACCAATAACCAGCACTGATACCAAAGAAGCCTCGGTGAAGAAAGCTATGTTTTCTTAATAATAACAGTTGTATAAACAGAAGGTCTTCTCAGTTAAAGGGAAACCAACATCAAACAGCAGTAAAACACAGAACCCTAAAGCCCTCTTTCTTTGAAGAAGCCCGTTTGAAGCGAGGTGTTTCTAGTTATGGGTGAATGAAATGAGAATTCAGTTGCAACCAGCGGACACCCAGTCCCAGGAAGGGCTAATTAAATCCATCTGAGAAGCGCGTCTAAAACTGCCTCACACATTTTAAAGGCAGGCACTAGTCTGCCTTCTGCAAAGACATCAAAACCCTCAGTCACAAATGACGCACATCGAGACTCTACGACAATGTTATTTTTATGGACTACAAAGCTCCATAAAAGTAATGTTACGAGTTTACGTGATTTCATTACTGAAAAATCAGAGTTAAGGCAGAACATTTTTACTTCTATCTGAAATTTCTTTCTGGCCTCCAACTCTATTTTTGTACATCTTTCACAAGCCCTCAAAAACAGAGGAGATACATCAATATTTCAAGTGTTTCAAATATTTATTGGCTGAAAGTAGTTAAAAAGTTAATAAAAAAAAAAATTAGCCATGGCTGCACAGTTAACTTTCTGGGGGGGGGGAAAAAAAAGACACAGGATTCTGATGTTAAGACTCTTGAGTAGTTTAATAAAAGCCAGCAGAAGGAGCTCAAAAGTTTAAAAACTTGATTTGACAAAAATATTCCATTTAACAGCCATTATTTGGACTATACAGTGGTAAAAGAAAGTTACATTCAGATTAGGAATATTATCCCAACAGAATAAAGTAGTCTTAGTGTCTATCCTACCAAGCCTTTTTAACTTTCTGTACGTGGTTATGGTGGGCTCATATAATCATATTAAGCAATCACATCTTTTTCTTAAGGAACACTATTAGATGTGAGGGTAGGCAACAAGCTCTCTAAATAGAAGAAATTCAACACTTCAAATTTTTGTTAGTTTTCTTCAAAACTAACACCATCCTCACAGATGCTAACCTTGAGTTTCTTCTCACTCTAGAGAACCCAATAAAAAGAGAAGGACTAGCCATTAGGGGACCTGGGGCTTCTGGCTTTGCTCACCTAATAACCTTGGGTGAGGCACTTGGTCTTCCAGGCTTAATAGGTACTCTACTGTTACACAAGGAGCTGGTCTAGGGGAGTCAAATACTTATAACTTCTGGAAAACAGTATGGAGGTTCCTCAAAAAATTAAAAATAGAACTACCATATGATCCAACAACTCCACTTCTAGGTATTTATCTGAAGAAAATGAAAACACTAACTCCAAAAGGTATCTGTACTTCCATGTTCATTATGGCATTATTCACAATAACCAAGATATGGAAATAACCTAAGTGTCCATCAACTGGTGAATGGATAACGAAAATGTGGAGCATCACACATGCTTATGTGCATGTGTGTATACATGTGTGTGCGCATGCACACATGCACACACACACACACACACAGAGGAATATTATTCAGCCATAAAAAAGGAAGTAACCTTGCCATTTGCAGATGACATGGATGGACCTTGATGCATTATGCTAAGTGAAATAAATCAGAAAAAAAGCAAATACCATAGGATCTCAATTAGATGTGGAATCTTACAAAACAAAGCAAAACAAGACAAAACACCACTTACACAAACTCACAGTTGCAAAGAATGGACTGGTGCTTGCCAGAGGTAGGTGAAATGGGAGAAGAGGATCAAAAGGTAAAAAATTCTAGTTATAAAATAAATAGGCCATGCGGATATAATGCACAGCATAGTGACTACAGTTAATACTATATCATAGGTTTCAAGTTTCACAAGAAAAAAAATCGTAACTATGTATGGTGATGGATGTTAACTGGACTTACTGTACATACATTAGTATATACAAAAATTGAATCATTATGTTATATACCAGAAACTAATGTCAATTATATCTCAATCAAAAAGAGTAATTAAAACAAAAAAATTACATACTCTCAACCAGAATTTTAAAGTTAGGCAGTGAAGGTAAGCAGAGGGAAAAGAATAGTTTTGTCCACAGGAATATGGGGAAAGGCAGTCACTGCACACAGTGAACCCAGCAGAGCAGAGCTAGCCTGCAGGGCAGTGTGGCCCTCTGTGCCAGCCTGAGGGAAATCAGCTCGCGCCATGCCTTCACTTACTGCATCTCAGTCCATATACACTAAGAATTAGCATGCTAGTTTATTGCAAGTCTCTGAATTTTAAGAGTAATCACAATAAATACCACGTAAGATGGTTTCTTAAAAAAAACAGTAAGAAATTTTATGAAATATTATGTAGTTGCTTTAGATTATTTTTTATCTCTGAAATCTCAGTTGGAGATAGGATCTTTAAGACTCTAGCATGATGATAACATTTCAGAAAAACCAAGAAATTCTTGTAACTTCTAAAATTCCGTGATTTTTTTCTTCAAACATGAACTCATGAAAACACTAAACAGACTGTTTAGAATCCTGCTTAACAGCTGTTCACATAATAGAAACATGCTAATGCCCCACTTCTGCGCTCTTTTTTGCCCCAAGAAAATTTGGGGCATACCATCAAAGTTTAGCAAATTAAGTCCAACGGAAAGATTTCAATTAAAAGGATATTACATAGCAGAGAATAGATTTCTGGAAACAAATACACACTGCCATAGTACTGAAAGAGCAAAACTATTAAAGAAAAAATAGTTTTTTCTAAATACTGACATTATTATCTAATTTAAAATATTGCCTCGTATTGTATACTCAAGAATTTGCATTCAGTAATAGGTATTACCCACAAATGGAGCTGATCCTAGCATTACAAAATGTCAGTTACACAAACTCTTAGAGAGAACACACTGAGGGTCACCAGAGGGGAGACGGGTGGGGGGATGGGTGAAACAGGTGACAGGGATCCAGGAACGCACTTGTCAAGTGAGGAGCACCGCGAGTTGTATGGAAGTGCTGAATCACTAAATTCTACACCTGAAACTAATATTTCACTGTAAGTTAACTGGAATGTAAGTAAGAACTTGAAAAAAAATGTCAGTTACAGAGGAAAGTATACATTTAATTCATATGGGTACCAATTATAAATGTGCTGGAAACATTAAGTATAAAAATTAGAGTAGCTGAATGAAAATCAAATTTAAAATGCCTTCCTAAATTCCAAACAATAAAGCACGATGCAACGTACTAATATGTGCACTGCACAGCTTTAAATGTATTCAATGTTATTAATCATTTATAACTAAATTGAGATACGTAAAATGTGTAAACAAGTGCAGTTATAAAAGCTGTTGGAAGTTGGGAATGTCACTCAACGGGCTACAGAACGTGCATCTGAGCAGGCCAGCTGCCCTCCTGTTGCAGCGACAGGCCATTCCACACGGTTTCATCTTTCTCACGTGAAGCCATATCTGGGGCTCCGCAGTTTCCACTGTCGATTCATCTCTTGGTATCACTCAAGGTGTCAATTTTTATCTATGTCCAAATATAATATTAAGTTTGCTTTAGTGGTTATCTTTTTCTAGTCACACAGATGAAACTAATCAGCTTGAATGCTCCCTAAATTTGCTTTTTAAGAGACTGAAATCATGTTCTTCTTGGTAAAGGGCAAATGCCTTTTAAATTGCTTTTGTTGCTTAAAAAAAAAAAAAAAAATTCGTATTACGTAGCTTTTCCTGAGGCCCTGAGGAAATCTGAAGTATTATTAGAATATATTAATCAAAGTTTTTGTATCTCAAAAATTTTTTAGCAATTTTATAAATCTAAATATATTTTTTATTTGTCCTAAAAATGATTTAGGTAACATTCTGTAAAAAGGTACTTCACGTTGGTAAAGTTAGACTATAACACTTATCACACAGTTAACCTCTTAAGTTGCAATGATCTTTGCTAATATTATTCACTGAAAATTTAATGAACTATAAAATTCAAAAATATATATACTTTTCAATGCAAAGATTTTCAAAACTTCTAACCAAAATATGCAATGGATATTTATCCTGCATCTAACCTACTCATAAAAATGTTTTATTTCTTCAAAAGCAACTTTCTTTTTAACAAAAATAAATGCTTTTCCTCCCAACTAGTATCTTGTGAGGTGGTAGCTAAGCCTGTTCTCCTTCATGGGGGCACACAATAGGACTACATCTCTCATCACCTAAAGCTGAGGCAATAGTCACATGATCTGCTTTTGCCAATGGAATGAGCAAAGGATGCAAGCTTAAACTCTAAGAACTAGTGCATGATTCCCGTCCTCTTTCTTTTCCTTTGTTGGGGCAACCAACATGGCATCTTGAGCCTCATAATGAGGATGCACCCCCAGCAGACACAAAATGGACATCTAATGTGTGTAAGAAACAAACCTAAGTCCCTGCAATTTCAGGGTGGTTGTTACTGCAGGATCCTAAAGGATACGTAAAGCTATATTCTGAGTGATGTTACATCAGTAGTGTGTATTTTTCTTTTTTGCTTTCCAGCCAAGTCCTATGTGAACAAAAACAAAAACCACCTAACGGTATATTAAGATTCATTTGAATCTGTAACTAATGTCAGTAACATTAAAATGATCCTTTAGGAAATGATCTTTCAGAAAACATCCCGTCATTCCTAGCCCAAAAGACAGATTGAATCTTGGCAGCTAAAACTTAGTACACAAAACAAAAATTCACTTTTATTGTTAATAACATTTTTTTAAAGATTTTATCTGAGAGAGAGAGATCAAGCACAAGCAGGGGGAGCAGCAGAGGGAGAGGGAGAAGCCGGCTCCTGGTTTAGCAGGGAGCCTGACGTGGGGCTCAATCCCAGAACCCTGGGATCATGCCCTAAGCCGAAGGCAGACGCTTAACGGACTGAGCCACCCAGGCGCCCTGCTAATAACATTTAAAGAAAAGATTTTTCAGCCTATTAATCATATAGGTGAGCAGAATAATTACAAGAAAATTAAAATCGATTAAAAAAGAAAAGTTCAAAGCCAAATTTCTTCACTGTGTTCAAACTACAGAGTGCAGGGATACCACATTCTTTACAAGCCAGCTCTCGAAGGTAGGCTGGGTCATCACTCAGCTCATTCTCCCACCTGTCCCACTGTGGCAGGCTTACACTGCTCAATGCTGATGCTGGGCTTGGCCATGTCTTTTGCTCTGGGCAGATACATTTACTACAAGGCTGAGATCAGACTATAAATGTGTCTGCATGGTATGATTCATCCTCCCGTTCTCCTGCCCCATTTTATGAAAAACCTGACCTTGGCCTGCAGGCACCCAGGCCAACCTAAGAGGGAACCAAGCCTGAACCTCACCAAAAGATGTCACTGCCAAACTGTGACAGCCATAGTGATTTTGTGGGGTTTTTTAAACTACCTTTTTTTTTTTTTTAAAGATTTGAGAAAGTGAGACTGTGCGCGCGCACGCGCGCG
Organism: Neomonachus schauinslandi; assembly: GCF_002201575.2. NCBI lineage: Eukaryota > Metazoa > Chordata > Mammalia > Carnivora > Phocidae > Neomonachus > Neomonachus schauinslandi. Next base: position 10,982,008 of record NC_058405.1, read on the forward strand.
CGCGCACACACACACACACCTGGGAGTGGGGAGGGGGAGGGCAGAGAGAGTCTTAAGCAGATTCCACACTGAGCAGCGAGCCCTAAGCGGGGCTCAATCTCACAACCCTGAGATCATGACCTGAGCAGAAACCAGGAGCCTGCTGCTCAACTGTGCCACCCAGTTGCCCCGGGGTGGGTTGTTTGTTTGTTTTACCCTATTAAGAGCTGATACTCTAACCTCTCCTTACACTTCCTTATAAAGGCAATCACTTATTGTAGGCCCATCCCATCTCTGAGGTGCTTTTTTGCAGACCATTATAGGACTATATGCTTGCCATGTTATCACAAGAAAGGCCAGAAAACATTGCATTTGATCTAGCAACTAGAGCAATACATCTGATGGCAAATAAAAATCTCTTAAGTTTTAAACCTCAGAACATTCCATAATGAATAAAAAGGTCTCCCCTTTAATGATACTTACAGTGACTGCGTAGTTTTAATTACACTACCTACATAAATCCAGTCCGAATGACTTTCAATTTTGAATGAATGAAGAAAGCTTAAATCTGATGTCTGGAATTACATTTCCTAGGTGGTGAATTTGTAATAAATAAAATCATTGTTTTCTTTAATCATAACGAAGTAAACCGGCAAACACAATGACTGATTTTGATATCCTGTCATGTAACTAACTTGTTGAGAACATACAAAAGGCAACTACCAATGCAGATCACCCTGCATGTAATGGATGTAATATTCTAATTTATCAGCTGAAGCCTCATCCTATCATCAGGAAGTGATTTTTCAACTCTCTACCCCCTTTTCCTTCCTTCCTTCCCTCCTCCCTCACCCCGCCCCCACTCAATATTTCCTGAGAAGTACAAGTGGTAAACAAGGCACAGCCCTCATCCTTATAAAGCTTATACTTTAGTGTAAAGAGACTGAAATTACACAAGTGGGTAAAGAAATAAAGAGAATTAAAGTTTATGATCAGTGCAACGAAGAAAATAAACACTGTGACATGATAGCAGGTAACTATGTGGTTCAATTAAGGAGCCTAAAACTGGTTCCTGCTTCCCCAAGTAAAAACAAGAATGAAGACAAAACAATAACCAGAAGACGTCTTCTCATACCAGAATTAGTGAGTAAAAGAAAATGATATAAAATGAGTTGACTACAAGTCTGATAAATTTATTCATTCCTAATGGTGATCAAAGTACATAGTCTATTAATTCATAAAACATCAATCTGAACACAATTTAGACTTTCAAACAATCTTGCTCAAGAGTCTTCTCTAGAGCATACTTTATAAAATGCTCCAACAAGAGATGGTGAGATAATGAACAACCTCAGAGTAAAGTCAAAACTCATGGTTTAAAAGGCCCTCTGGGAACCGTGCATGTCCGCTTTGCTCATCATTAACTTGCCAGCCCTACCCTCCCTAAGCCCTGCTTCAGGCCCTGCTCTCTCCATGATCAATTATTTCTGCTAAATCCAACAGGCCCATCTCAGTTTTCTCCTTTTTTGTGTGACTTCTTAATATTCATTGGCATCACTGACCTTCCCACCTCCATAAAATACTTTCTTAAAACACAGAATCTTAATACAAAGGCTTAGTAAACATCTCTGCTTGTCTATCTCAAACACTGTCAACACCATGTCCAAAATCCAAATTACTGTCCTACCTCACCAGTTCTACTCGACTGATGCACCTTTGTCCTTGCCACCCTCAACAGACAGACAAATTCTATGAGGAGGGAAACATCATCTCTCTTGATTCCTGTTGGTTCTCCAGGACCTTTGTTGTAGGAGGTATTCAATAAACAGCCATTAAACTATATTACAGCTGAAATGACAAATGTATAATGGCTATAAGTAGATCAAAATTCATCTAATGGTTGAGTCACTCAACAAAGGCATGTTTAATGGTTGGGCTGAACTGACTCAACCTGAATGCCTGCTGTCTAAAATAAAATCAAAGTTTTATTCTAAATAAAATGCTTCAGAAAGTGGCTGAAACCAGAGTAAAATACTAAAAATCACCATAAGTCTTAATTATAGTATTTGCCAACTCTAATATGGTAACAACCAATACCATACGGTGCTTTCCATTTCCAAAGCAACTGGGATTTTATAATGAATTTTTTCTTCATTTAGTCACATAACAAGTTCCCTGACTCTTGAGCACAACATGACAGTCATTCAAGAGGGTACAGGTGCAACTGTGCACCCAATTAGACAAGCAATTTTCCAGATTACATGGGCAGGAGCCTCACCTTTTTATGAAAATTCAGTCCTGTGGTTCAGAGGTACGGAACCATACCCACTGAACAAGGGTGCATTTGAAAAGTAAACAGGTCAAGCTGTGCAAGTTACTCTTCAGACTTGATTTCTCTACAACCTCATTTCCCTGACCCCCTTCTATCAGACGTCAAGCTGATTTGGAGGAGTTGGCTTTATTTGTTTTTATTTATTTATTTTTTGGAGATGGCTCTGAAAGGATATTCTTTAGCTTGAGGTAAAGAAGTCACATTGAAAAGCAAGTTACTCTGGGGCCTTCTTCCTTAAACCAAGAGTAGCAGAGAATAGTTCCATTCCACCACTGATATTTTAGGACCAATGAAATTACTATGAATTCTGGGACCCTGAGCAAAACTTCTGCAGTGAGTTCTCACTACCTTTTGCTATTCGCAAGACATTCATCTCTCTGGCTCTTCTATATAGTAACCCCTCTGCACAGTTGACACACCTTAAGAAGGAAAAAAGAGGGTGCCTGGGTGGCTCAGTCGGTTGAGCGACTGCCTTCGGCTCAGGTCATGATCCCGGGGTCCTGGGATCGAGTCCCACATCGGGCTCCCTGCTCTGCGGGGAGCCTGCTTCTCCCTCTCTCCCACTCCCCCTGCTTGTGTTCCCTCTCTCGCTATGTCTCTCTCTGTCAAATAAATAAATAAAAGCTTTAAAAAAAAAAAAAAAGAAGGAAAAAAGAGGAAGCTGTTGGAGGGGCTGTCCAAATCTATCTGACTTGATTTCCTTTCTCTCACCCATATTATCATCCTTCCTTTGCTTTTTCCAGTCTTGTAATTCATATTAGATCAGCCTGTTAACATGGCCTATTAAGTGATCTCCAGCAACTACCTTCAAGTTGTGAGTGCTAGCTGAAGGAGTTTCAGTAACTGTACTTTGTACACTTAGCTATGTAATTCCAGAGCTCTTTATTCAATGAGCCAGCTGCTCATGTGACCACTGCCCTGGACGCCACAGACATTACAATAGTCTCTTGACAGGTTATTAAAATCCCACTATTTCAATAGTCTCATATCTTCCTGACCCTTCCAGTGCACCATTTTGAAACATCTTTTTGCGGGGAAGCAAGGGTAGGGACACAAAATAGGTTCAAAATTCAAAAAGTAGTCACTAAAGGGACATCTAGAATAAGGTCCGTATTCTCTCTTCTGTCGTGGGGTCAGTCATCCAGCTCCGCAATTCAAAGGAAATCATGGTTAATCAATTTCTTGTGGCTCCTTCCAAAGATATTGTATACACACAACAAACACACACATTTTTACACAATGAAAATACAATGCTTTTCTCACTTAAATTATCAGCATGCAGAGAACATTCAAGAACCTTTTAAATGGCTATTCAGGGTTTTTGGAAAAAAGATGGCGGAGGCGTAGGGGACCCTATTTCAACTGGTCCCCGGAATTGAGCTGGATACCTACCAGACTACTCTGAGCACCCACAAAACCAGCCTGAGATGTAAGAAGATCTGGATCTCTACAAACAGAATATCGCAGGCGGTAGGTTTTGAGGTACAAAGCAGGGAGCAGTGATTCCGCGGGCAGATATCGGAGGATAAACTGCGGCGGGAGGGTGCCTGGACGTGGGGATCCTACACCGCCGGTGAGTGACAGCCTCACGCAATGCGGACGGGGCACAGACTCACAGACCGGTAGTGACGGGAAAGAACTTTAGGGCAGCCCCCGGGGTGGAAAACCAGAGGGGGGGCGGGGGGGGGGGTCGCACCTGCGAACTGCAGCCCCCAGGCCAGAATCTTGGAGCAGCGGAGTCGCACACCGAACTGGGAGCGGCTGGCGGTTTTAGAAGCACAGAGGGCAGAGACGTGACCCGACCTGGAGGCAGGACTGGGAGTGCTGCGGAGGTGCGCACAACCCAGGAAGCTGCAGTTTATAGCAGCACGGACAGAAACAGAGACAGTGTGGCCTGGAGAGCTCACTGAAGAACAGACTGCGGTCTCTCTGCTCTGAGGCAGAGGGTTGGAAATGGTCTCTTCTGCTTTGACTCATGGAAGAGACGTGGAAAGCCACCAGGAAAAGGCGCCAGAGAACAAAAGTCACAAAGACTGATTCCCGCTGAGCCCACCCCCGCCACAGGGGCGCAGGGCAACTCTGCCCAAACAGGGTTGCCTGAGTAACAGCGTGGCAGGCCCCTCCCGCAGAAGACAGGCTGGGAAAACAAGAGGCCAGCAACCCTAAGGTCCCAAGAAAACAGGTGCATCTTGCTTGGGTTCTGGTCAGTAATTTGGACTCTATACATTCCCTCAAACACCCATCAACAGAATGACTAGGAGGAGGAGCCCCCAAAATAGAAAAGACTCAGAGATTATGACTTATGCTGCAGATCTACACATGGATGCAGATATAACCAAGATGTGGGAGATGGAATTCAAGCTAGCAATTGTGAAGACAATGGCTAAAATGGAGAAATCAATTAATGGCAACATAGAGTCTCTAAGGGCAGAAATGAGAGCTAAATTGGCAGAACTTAAAAATGCTATCAATGAGATCCAATCCAACATAGATAATCTAACAGCTAGGGTAACTGAGGCAGAAGAACGAATAAGCGACCTGGAAGACAATATAATAGATAAAAAGGGAAAAGAGGAGGCCAGGGAAAAACAACTCAGAATCCATGAAAATAGAATCAGAGAAATAAGTGACACCATGAAGCGTTCCAATGTCAGAATAACTGGAATCCCGGAGGGAGTGGAGAGAGAGAGAGGGCTAGAAGATGTATTTGAGCAAATCGTAGCTGAGAACTTCCCTAATCTGGGGAATGAAACAAACATTCGAGTCCTAGAGGCAGAGAGGACCCCTCCCAAGATCAAGGAAAACAGGCCAACACCCCAGCATGTAATAGTAAAACTTGCAAATCTTAGAACCAAGGAAACCATCTTAAGGGCAGTTAGGGGGAAGAGATTCCTTACGTACAGAGGGAGGAACATCAGAATAACGTCAGACCTATCCACAGAGACCTGGCAAGCCAGAAAGGCCTGGCAAGACATATTCAGGGTACTAAATTAGAAGAACATGCAGCCAAGAATACTTTATCTGGCAAGGCTTTCATTTAGAACGGATGGAGAGATGCAGAGCTTCCACGACCGGCAGAAGTTGAAAGAATATGTGACCACTAAGCCAGCCCTGCAAGAAATATTAAGGGGATTCTATAAAAGGAGAAAGACCCCAAGAGTGATCTACAACAGAAATTTATAGGGACAATCTATAAAAACAACGTCTTCACAGGCAACATGATGACAATAAATTCACATCTTTCAATAATCACTCTCAACGTGAATGGCCTAAACGCTCCCATAAAACGGCACAGGGTTGCAGACTGGATAAAAAGACAGGACCCATCCATATGCTGTCTACAAGAGACTCATTCTGAACCTAAGATACATCCAGACTGAAAGTGAAGGGATGGAGATCCATCTTCCACGCCAGCAGACCTCAAAAGAAAGCTGGGGTAGCTATTCTTATATCAGACAAATTAGGTTTTAAACTAAAGTCTGTAATTAGAGACACAGAAGGACACTGTATCATTCTTAAAGGGTCTATCTATCCAACACGAAGATCTAACAATTGTAAATATCTATGCCCCCAACATGGGAGCAGCCATTTATATAAGCCAACTGTTAACCAAAATAAAGAGTCATATTGATAACAATATGTTAATTGTAGGAGACCTCAATACTCCACTCTCAGCAATGGATGGATCATCTAAGCAGAAAATCAACAAAGAAACAAGAGCTTTGAATGATACATTGGACCAGATGGACCTCATAGATATTTACAGAACATTCCACCCTAAAACAACAGAATACTCATTCTTCTCGAGCACACATGGAACTTTCTCCAGAATAGACCACATACTGGGTCACAAATCAGGTCTCAACCGATACCAAAAGATTGAGATTATTCCCTGCATATTCTCAGACCACAATGCTCTAAAACTGGAACTCAATCACAAGAAAAAATTTGGCAGAAATTCAAACAGTTGGAAGCTAAAGACCACGCTGCTCAAGAATGTTTGGGTCAACCAGGAAATCAAAGAAGAACTTAAACAATTCATGGAAATCAATGAGAACGAAAACACATCGGTCCAAAACCTATGGGATACTGCAAAGGCGGTCCTAAGGGGGAAATACACAGCCATCCAAGCCTCATTCAAAAAAATAGAAAAATCCCGAATTCACCAACTAACTCTACACCTTAAAGAACTAGAGAAAAAGCAACAAACGGTGCCTAAGCCACGCGTTAGAAGAGAAATAATTAAAATTAAAGCAGAGATCAATGAATTAGAAACCAGAAACACAGATCAGATCAACGAAAACTAGAAGTTGGTTCTTTGAAAGAATTAATAAGATTGATAAACCACTGGCCAGACTTATCCAAAAGAAGAGAGAAAGGACCCAAATTAATAAAACTATGAAAGGGGAGAGATCACGACTAACACCAAGGAAATAGAAACAATTACTAGAAATTATTATCAACAACTATATGCCAATAAACTGAGCAATCTGGATGAAATGGAGGCCTTCCTGGAAACCTATAAGCTGCCAAGACTGGAACAGGAAGAAACTGACAACCTGAATAGGCCAATAACGAGTAACGAGATTGAAGCAGTGATCAAAAACCTCCCAAAAAACAAGAGTCCAGGGCCTGATGGATTCCCTGGGGAATTCTACCAAACATTCAAAGAAGAAGTAATACCTATTCTACTGAAGCTGTTTCAAAAAATAGAAACAGAAAGAAAACTTCCAAACTCATTCTATGAGGCCAGCATTACCTTAATCCCCAAACCAGGCAAAGACCCCATCAAAAAGGAGAATTTCAGACCGATATCCCTGATGAATGTGGATTCCAAAATCCTCAACAAAATCCTAGCTAATAGGATCCAACAATACATTAAAAGGACCATCCACCATGACCAAGTGGGATTTATCCCCGGGATGCAAGGGTGGTTCAACATTCGCAAATCAATCAATGTGATAGAACACATTAATAAGAGGGGGGGAGAAGAACCATACGGTCCTCTCAACTGATGCAGAAAAAGCATTTGACAAAATACAACATCCTTTCCTGATTAAAACTCTTCAGAGTATAGGGATAGAGGGAACATTCCTCAAGCTCATAAAATCCATCTGTGAAAAACCCACAGCGAATATCATCCTCAATGGGGAAAAGCTGAGAGGCTTTCCCTTAAGATCAGGAACACGTCAAGGGTGCCCACTCTCGCCACTATTGTTCAACATAGTACTAGAAGTCCTAGCACCAGCAATCAGACAACAAAAAGAAATAAAACGTATTCAAACTGGCAAAGAAGAAGTCAAACTCTTTTCGCAGATGACATGATACTTTATGTGGAAAACCCAAAAGACTCCACCCCCAAATTACTAGAACTCATTCAGCAATTCAGTAATGTGGCAGGATACAAAATCAATGCACAGAAATCAGTTGCTTTCTTATACACTAACAACACAACTGTAGAAAGAGAAATTAGAGAAACGATTCCATTTACAATAGCACCAAAAACCGTAAGATACCTCGGAATAAACCTAACCAAAGAGGTAAAGGATCTATACTCTAGGAACTACAAAACACTCATGAAAGAAATTGAAGAAGACACAAAAAGATGGAAAAATATTCCATGCTCATGGATCGGAAGAATGAACACTGTTAAAATGTCTATGCTACCCAGAGCAATCTATACCTTCAATGCCATCCCGATCAAAATTCCAATGACATTTTTCAAAGTGCTGGAACAAACAATCCTAAAATTTGTATGGAATCAGAAAAGACCCCGAATCGCCAAGGAACTGTTGAAAAAGAAAAACAAAGCTGGGGGCATCACGTTGCCCGATTTCAAGCTATATTACAAATCAGCGATCACCAAGACAGCATGGTACTGGCACAAAAACAGACATACAGACCAATGGAACAGAATAGAGAACCCAGATATGGACCCTCAACTCTATGGTCAAATAATCTTTGACAAAGCAGGAAAAAACATGCAATGGAAAAAAGACAGTCTCTTCAATAAATGGTGCTGGGAAAATTGGACAGCCACATGCGGAAGAATGAAACTTGACCATTCTCTAACGCCATTCACAAAGATAAACTCAAAGTGGATGAAAGACCTCAATGTGAGACAGGAATCCATCAAAATCCTAGAGGAGAACATAGGCAGTAACCTCTTTGACATCAGCCACAGCAACTTCTTTCAAGATACATCTCCAGGGCGCCTGGGTGGCTCAGTCGGTTAAGCGACTGCCTTCGGCTCAGGTCGTGATCCTGGAGTCCCTGGATCGAGTCCTGCATCGGGCTCCCTGCTCGGCAGGGAGTCTGCTTCTCCCTCTGACCTTCCCCCCTCTCATGTGCTCTCTCTCTCTCTCTCTCTCTCACTCTCTCAAATAAATGAATAAATAAAATCTTAAAAAAAAAAAAAGATACATCTCCAAAAGCTAGTGAAACAAAAGCAAAAATGAACTTTTGGGACTTCATCAAGATAAAAAGCTTCTGCACAGCAAAGGAAACAGTCAACAAAACAAAGAGGCAACCCACAGAATGGGAGAAGATATTTGCAAATGACACTACAGATAAAGGGCTGGTATCCAAGATCTATAAAGAACTTCTCAAACTCAGCACCCAAAAAACAAATAATCAAGTCAAAAAGTGGGCAGAAGAGATGAACAGACACTTCTCTGAAGAAGACATACAAATGGCTAACAGACAGATGAAAAAATGTTCATCATCATTAGCCATCAGGGAAATCCAAATCAAAACCACATTGAGATACCACCTTACACCAGTCAGAATGGCAAAAATGGACAGGGAAAGAAACAACAAATGTTGGAGAGGTTGTGGAGAAAGGGGAACCCTCTTACACTGTTGGTGGGAATGCAAGTTGGTACAGCCACTTTGGAAAACAGTGTGGAGGTGCCTCAAAAATTTAAAAATACAGCTACCCTATGACCCAGCAATTGCACTACTGGGTATTTACCCCAAAGACACAGATGTAGTGAAAAGAAGGGCTATATGCACCCCAATGTTCATAGCAGCAATGTCCGCAATAGCCAAACTGTGGAAGGAGCCGAGATGCCCTTCAACGGATGAATGGATAAAGAAGATGTGGTCCATATATACAATGGAATATTACTCAGCCATCAGAAAGGATGAATACCCAACTTTTACATCAACATGAATGGGACTGGAGGAGATTACGCTAAGTGAAATAAGTCCAGCAGAGAAAGTCAATCATCATATGGTTTCATTTATTTGTGGAACATAAGGAATAGCATGGAGGACATTAGGAGAAGGAAGGGAAAAATGGGGAGGGGGAATTGGAGGGAGAGATGAACCATGAGAGACTATGGACCTGAGAAACAAACAGGGTTTTAGAGGGGAGGGGGGAGGGGGGATGGGTTAGCCAGGTGATGGGTATTAAGGAGGGCACGTAGTGCATGGAGCACTGGGTGTTATACGAAAACAATGGATCATGGATCACCACATCAAAAACTAATGATGTATTGTATGGTGACTAACATAACATAATAAATTAAAAAAGAATAAAAATAGCAATCTGAAAAAAATAAAAAAATAAATGGCTATTCAGTAGTTCAGTGATAGGGCTTTATTCAATTATCCCATTTTGATGGGCATTCCAGTTGTCTCCAGTCCTCTGCTATTACAAACAATACCACCAAGAACATACTAGTACATCTCCTACATGGGAACATATCCTGTAGTATAAATTCATTTTGTCAAATTGCTCTCCCTGGAGGCTGTATTAATTTGTACACCCACCAATAAACATACATGGGGCTATTTCTCTGTAACCTCATACAATTAGAGAATTATCAAACTTTTCATCTTTGCCAAAATGCGGGAGGAAAATGGTTATGTCATAATTTTAACCTGAATTTCTCTGTGTATGTTAGCACAATTTCTCATACGTGTAGGAGCCATTTATATTTTCTTTGCTATAAGCCAGCTGAGCATTTTTCACCTAGAAGGTTGGTCTTTTTTATATTGATCTGTAAGAGGTTTTTCTTTTTTTTTAAAGATTTTATTTATTTATTTGACAGAGAGAGACACAGAGAGAACAGGAACACAAGTAGGAGGAGTGGGAGAGGGAGAAGCAGGCTTCCAGTGGAACAGGGAGCACGATGTAGGACTTGATCCCAGGACCCTGGGATCATGACCTGAGCTGAAGGCAGACGCTTAATGACTGAGTCACCCAGGCGCCCCAATCTGTAAGAGTTCTTTATATACTAAGAACATTTCCCTTTCATCACCAAAATGAGTGGCAAATTTCTCCTCTGGTTGGTTGGCTTCTCTATGGGCTTTACTTGTGGTTTTTATTTTTTGCAGAAATATTTAACATTTTTTAAGCATAAACTTATTTTCCTAGCAATTTTTTCTCAAATGAAAAAATAACTTTATCAAGAAAACAAATGTTTTTGCCAAAGTGAAAGAATTTCATGTTTACACAATATTATATTTTCTGGGGAAAAAAATTCATTAACAGAGAATATTTTCCCCAAATAGGATAATATTTTTGCTACTTCGTCTAGCATACTTTTTAAAACGGGGGGAAAAAAGTCTAAGTGAAAAAATTACCTATTAAAAAAAGTAGTTTACATGATCATAACACTGAGTCGCTGTTAAAAGAAAAAGATTTTTAGTTTTATTATTTCTAAATATTTCATTTACTTATTTGAGAGACAGAGAGCGAGAGAGCACAAGCAGGGCTCGGGAGGGGTAGAGGGAGAAGCAGACTCCCTGCTAAGCACTGAGCCCAACACGGGGCTCCATCCCAGGACCCCAGGATCATGATCTGAGCTGAAGGCAGATGCTTAACTGACTGAACCACCCAGGCGCCCCATTTTTAAGTTTTAAATATAAAATAATGCATAACTTCAAAAACTTACCTCAATTTTATGTCACTTATCATGTACTGTATGTCAATTTTCTAAATAGGAATGAAGTCCTTTATTACAAGCACCTAAGAGTACTATGGTATTCATTTTAAAATGCTACTTCCAAAATGTTCTTTGCATTTTCTGTCTGCCTACCGTGCACTTAAGTCATAGATAATTTTTTAATAAAAAGCCTACAGTAGGCATATATGTAAAAGCGAACTGACCTTGTTTGCTGCTGTCATTTTCATGTTCAAAAATATGACTCTACTCTAAAAATTGACCACAGATAAAGGCAAAAAGACAGACAGAATAATATTGTATTTTATTCTAGGAAGGGTATTTGAAAATTATTTCTTTAAAAGAACCATGATCTTACCATGTCCCTATAAAAATTCTAGTAACTACATGATTTGGCACTACTTTCTACTCTACAAATGGGATAAAAGAAACAGGGACTATGATATAAAATGCAAGCATAAATTCATATTGAAAACATAAAGACAATATTATTTTGTACACAAAATTATTTGTTGATAAATGCTAACTTCATTTAATTCTTAATCTTTATGAAAATATTCCATAAAAATACTTTACTAGTTGTACTTAAAACCACATTTTTAAAGTGCTCTCCAAATAACTCTGATGGGGGGCGCCTGGCTGGTTCAGTCCTTAGAGCATGTGACTCTTGATCTCGGGTTTTTAAGTTCAAGTTATTTAAGTTCAAGCTCCCATGTTAGGCATAGAGATTAAAAATAAAATATTAAAAAAAATAACTGGTGGGCTCTTTTCTTTCTCCCCCCACCCCCCGCCGCTTTTTTTGGTAAAGATTCTATTTATTCATTTGACAGAGAGAGAAAGAGAGGCAGGCAGAGGGAGAGGGAGAAGCAGAGTCCCAGATGAGGAGGGAGCCCAACGCAGGGCTCGATCCCAGGGCCCTGGGATCATGACCTGAGCCCAAGGCAGATACTTAACCGACTGAGCCACCCAGGCACCCCTGGTGGGATGTTTTCTTAGTCAAGAAGTCTAGAACAAAATACATGGTGGTAGAACAAATGGAAAAGGGTTAGCTATATTAGAGTAAGAAACTCTCAGACAATGCGTATGTAATTATTTCTTATTATGCATCCATACGTAATTATTATTTTTTATTCTTATGTTCATCACCATTTTCTCTGTTTGGAAAGAAAACTATAGGGTGGTAATTTCAGTGATATGGATCCTACAAAATATTTCCCTCCCTCCACCACAGGCATCTAAAGATGAGACAATTTTACATCAACCAAACCAAACATTGTTAAGAAAACAAAATGAAAGCTCTTTTAGACGCAAAATCTTATTTATCTCAAATCCTGTATTGCTCTTGAATATTATTACTAACTTGGATAAAACTGTAAAATCACTGCTGAAACTCAACATTTTGAATTTTAACACCGATTCGAAAAACACACTAACATCTACAGGAGGTAATAAGATACTAAAAATGCTTCCTAATAGCTATTCCGAACCAAGTATTCCTGATGGTGTACTTTTCAGCCCAGGGTACAGTGTATATATAATACTGGTGTACATCTTTGGGCTTTATTCGTGTTCCTGTCATACCTTCCATGATTCCTTAAACAGTTCTACTGCAGCCTTAACTTTTAGCATATCACAAAGAAAATTCCCTTTACCATGTGACAGAAGTGTTCTGGTTAGAAATAAATGCATTATTCCTTGTAATTTTCCATGACAGTGCTACTATTTCTCAGAATTTTGTCTAGCAAAACTACTTTGTAAAATGAAATACACAGAGGTACTAGTGCGTGGGCCTTGGACTATAGTGACTTGGTTTTATCTTATATTCTAAGCTCACAAGTTCTGTGGCTTTGGCTACTGAGCCTCCATCTGCACACCAGGCTAGTTACATCCACCTTCAGTCTTCCGGCTACCTCATTTGGAGATAAAGTATGTACGGTGCGTACCACAGCGCCTGGGACAGGGTCCATCTTCAATACTGTAGACCAAAGTAATCAGCTGCTTCATGAAAATACCTTGAAATAGGCTAAACTCTGTGTCAAAAACAACAATGCAACTAGAACAAGACAGGGAAACCCCTTCCTCACTCTGTTTGTGGAGAACAATTAATTAAAAAGGAAACACACACTTCCATAATAAGAAATTAAAGTTATCTCTGGAAGATGTCTGATTTTTCAGTAAACTTAGCTTGCTACCACGTGCCTGTGCTTTGCCTTGCCTGTCTATTTATAGCACAATTTCCAAGGCAAGTCGTGACTTATATATAAATCACCTTCTAAGCTATTACTCATTAGTCATCTCTGCCAAGGAGGACTTCTTCACCTTCGCCAAGATCCTTCCTTTCCCCCAGTTTTGAGTGCTCTTTCTTTTATCTTTCTCACGGATTTAACTGGTTGAAGGCACCTTTATTATAGCATTTATCACTGCATTTTAATTACTTCCAAGTCTCCCTTTACCATCATAAGTAGAGATTGTTTACATGGCTATCTAAAGGCAAGCTGCCTTTAATTCATCTTTTTTTCAATATAATATCATATTCATATTAGCAATTTTTCATTGCTTCCTTGGGATAGATTTCTAGAAGTGGAATCAGTAGACCAAAGAATATGAACATTTGATAACATCCATGTTATCAAATTATTTTGTTATCAAATTATTTTGTAGAAAGGGTATATATATTCCCATTTAATTCCCATTTTAATTCACCTTTGAGTTGCTCAGAGCTCAGCAACTATTATTGGAAAATTTATTATTTGAAATATTTAGAAGGTAAAACATATCCACCATAGTAATAAGTATATAATTAAGTCTAAAAATACTTGTTTAAATATTCATGATTAAATACTTATGACAGAATTGAGTCAGGGGTGCCTGGGTGTCTCAGTTAAGCGTCCAACTCTTGATTTTGACTCAGGTCATGATCTCATGGCTGTGAGACAGAGCCCCCCCTAACCCCACAGGCTCTGCGCTGGATAAAGAGCCTGCTTAAAAGATTCTCTTTCTCCTTCTCCCTCTGCCCCTTCCCACCTCCTCCCCCCTGCTCTCAATCACTCTCAAAAAAACAAAAAACAAAACCAAAACAGCATCAAGGCTCTGGATAACCTAGATGTTTAAACTTTTAAGGAAATGCCAAGCTGTTTTCCAAAGCAGCTGCACCATTTTACATTTCCACCACCAGTGTATGAGGGCTCCAATTTCTATGCATCTTCTAATACACTTGATATTATCTATTTTATTATAGCCATCTTAGTGGTGTGAGGTGCTCTTTCGAGGTGATTTGGATTTGCATTTCCCTGATGAATTATGATGTTTAAGCATCTTTGTGTATGCTTATTGGCAATTGCATATATGCTTTTGAGAAATGACTATTTAGATACTTTGCCCATTTTTATGTTGGGGTTTTTTTATTATTAAGTTTTAAGTTTTATGTTTTGTTTTGGTTTTGAGAGAGAGCGTATGCGCAGAGTGGAGGGAGGCAAAGGGAGAAGAGAGAAAATCTTAAGCAGGTTCTGCACCTAGCACAGAGCCTGACGTGGGGCTCGATCTCATGACCCTGAGATCATGACCTGAGCCAAAATCAACAGTCAGATGCTTAAGCAACTGAGCCACCCAGGCACCCCAGGTTTTTTTTTTTTTTTTATGTATTTTATATACAAGTGCTTTACTGAATATATGATTTGCAAGTATGTTTTCTCATTCTGTGCTCTGTCTTTTCAATTTCTTGTTAGTATCCTTTGAAGCATAGTTTTTAATTTTGACAAAAACCAATTTATCTATTTTTTCTTTTGTTGCTTGTGCTTTGTCATATCTAAGAAACCACTGCCACATGCAAGGTCATGAATATGTACCCTTATGTTTTCTTCTAAGAGTTTTATTGTTTTATCTCTTACATTTAGATCTTTTGTCCCCTTTAGGTTAATTCTGGTATATTAACTCAATATAAGATAGGGATCAACTTTATTCTTTTACATCTAGATACCCACTTGTTCCAGCACCACTTGTTGACAAGATTATTCTTTCCTTCATTGAATTACTCTGGCACTTTTGTCAAAAATCACTTGAACACACATGCAGGGATTTAGTTCTGGATTCTCAATTCTTTATCTTTATGCAAGTACCAGACTGTCTTTATGAGACAATTTTGTTGCAGGTTTTGAAAAGGGAAACGGAGTTCTCCAACTATATTCTTTTTTTAAAGATTGTTTTTGCTATTCTGGGTCCCTTAAGTTTCTATATAAATTTTAGTATCAGCTTGTCATTTTCTGGGAAAAGAAGGTTGGGTTCTGGAAGGAATCACATTGCAGGAGTAGATGAATTTAGGAAATACTGACATCTTAACAATATTAAGTCTTTCAATTCAGGAATATGAGATGCTTTCTATTTATATTTGGATTTCCATTCATTTCTATTTCAATAGTTTGTGGTTTTCACAGTATAAATTTGTACTACTTTTGTTCTTCATTCTTTTGATACTCTTGTTAATGGAACTGTTTTCATAATTTTATTTTTGGATTGTTCACTGCAAGTAAGTAGAAATGCAACTGATTTTTATATATTTATTTTGTATCCTGCACCCTTCCTAAACTTACTATTTGTAATAGTTCCTTAATGGATTTCTTAGGATTTTCTACATACAACAATATGTCATCTACAACATAGATTTTTATAATTTTCACCAGTTATAGCTGCTTTGCTGCGCAAAACTGCTGTTTCAGAAGTGGATAAATTTTATCAATATATAATTTACTTTAAATTGGAAGAATGAAAAGATTCTGATTGTAATTCAAAAATGAGCAAAATTTTATGGCTATCAAAAAGGAAAGTTTTGACCTTTCCATAAGAAGCAAAAAATAATAATAAAATCTCATTCATGAAAATGAACTGAAAAGAGGATTTTTTTTAATGAAAACAATTTTCATTTTCCTTGACCATGCTAAATGTTACTTTTGATCATTTATATTTTTCTTTTCAAGTATTAACAAAAATTACATTGCCATGCCAAAATTCATTAGTTTAAGAATTCTGGTTATTCTTAAGAAGTAGTTTACAGGATCTTTAGAAAAATTTCAATCAGTGGCTCACTGTTACAAAGGATATCTAAATCACTATCAAGGATCATATATAACTATTCTTTATTATTTCTGCTTATTAGTAGTTAACATAAATACCAGGCAAAAAAAAATTTAAGTGCACGTACAGTGCTCATTTTTCCATCTTTAGGAAGCCTGAATTCCTGAGCAAATTTTCTTCGCATCAAGAGTACTCTAACATTTTTCTTCCAAGTGAATTGTTTTCAATGTGAATTTAGTCCATCAGCTTAAAGATAACAAATGCATTAATCTTTTCTTTTATCATGAACTATTTTGACCAGTTTCATATTACACAGAGTAAAAGAGAATGGGAAATATCTTGGGAATCCATTAGAGAATCATGAAATAAATGTAAGTAAAACTCAGTTCCTTTTTGGTATTTTTATCATCTTAATATGCAAAATAATATTTCAACTTTGTATTGAGCAAATTTTATATTTAATTCTGCTATTCCTTCTGACCCTTATATTCAGTACCAAAGTCCTAAAACAAAATTTCACCCCATCTACTACTCCTTCCCTTCACTTTTCCCTCTACCATGCTTCCTTCATTTCCCCAAAGTTTCATCCTTCCTGCTTTTAAATTTTATCAAAAATACTAATCTGTTTACGTATTTTTAAAATTTTTACATAACATAAAATTTACTAGTTTAACCATTTTAAAGTGTACAGTTTAGTGGTATTAAATATATGCATCAATCACCACCGGCCATCTCCATCAACTTTCATCCTGCAAAACTGAAACTCTACGTCCTTTGACTAGTAACTCCCCGATCCCCACTCCTCCCAGCCTCTGGCAACCACCATTCCATGTTCTGTCTATGAATTTAACTACTCTGCGTACTGTGTGATTTGGAATCAGACAGTATCTGTCCTTTTGTGTCTGGCTTATTTCACCGAGTACAATGTCCTCAGGGTTCGTCCATGTTGCGGCACATGTCAGAATTTCTTTTTCAAGGCTGAATAATATTCCGTGAGATGTATACACCACATTTTGTTTATCCACTTATCCATCAACGGACATTTGGGCTGCTTCCACTTCTTAGCTATTTGGAACAATGCTGCTGAACAATGGGTGTGCAAATGTCTCTTCAAGACCCTGATTCCGATTCTTTGGGGATAAATACCCACCAGTGGCATGGCTGGGTCATATGGGAATTCTACTTCTAATTTTTGAGGAACCACCAAACTGTTTTCCCGGCAACGCCACCATTTCACACTCCAACCCGCATGGGGACTCCAATGTCTCCACAGCCTCACCAACTCTTACTATATTTTGTGTTGTTTTTTTTATCATAGCCATCTTAAGAACTGTGAGTTGGTGTCCAATCGTGGTTATGATTTGCATTTCCCTAATGATTAGCGATGCTGAGCGTATGTCCATGTGCTTACTGGCCATCTCTATATCTTCTTTGGAGAAATGTTTATTAAAGTTCTTTGCCCATTTTAAAATCAGGTTGGTTTTTTGGTTTTATTGCTGTTGAGTTACTGGAGTTCTTTATATATTCTGAATAATAACTCCTTGTCACATACATGCAAATATTTTCTCCCAATCTGTGGAATGCCTTTTCACTCTGTTGGCTGTGGACCTTTGATGCACCAGTTCTGTTTTGTTGTGTGTTTTTTTTAAGATTATTTATTTATTTATTTGAGAGAGAGCACAAGCAGGGGGAGCAGCAGACAGAGAGGGAGACCCAGACTCCCCGCTGAGCGGGGAGCCTGATGCAGGACTCAATCCCAGAACCCTGGGATCATGACCTGAGCCGAAGGCAGAAGCTTAACTGGCTGAGCCACCCAGGCACCCCAATGCACCAGTTTTAAATTCTGATACCGTCTAATTTATGTTTTCTTTTGTTGCCTGGGCTTTTAACATCATGTCCAAGAAACGATCATCAAATTCAATGTCATGAGACTTTTCCCAGGTTTTCTTCTTACATTTAGGTCTTTGATACATTTTGAGTTAATCTTGTATATGGTGTAAGGCAAGAATCCAACCTTTTTCTTTTGCATGTGGATATACAATGTTCCCACTACTATTTATTGAAAAGACTCTCCTCTCCCCCATTGAATTGTCTTGGCATTCCTATCAAAAATCATTTGACCATATATCCAAGGGTCCATTTCTGGGCTCTCAATTCTGTTCCATTGATCTATGCGTCTGTCTTATGCCAGTACCACACCATTTTGACTACTATAGTTTCGTAATAAGTTTTAAAATCAAGAAGTGTAAGCCTTCCAACTCTGTTCTTCTTTTTCAAAATTGTTTTGGCTATTTGGGGTCGCTCCCTTAAGATTCCATATGAACTTTAGGATGGATTTCTCTATCTCTGCAAAAATTCGGTTGGGATTTTGGTAGGGATTGTATTGAATCTGTAGATTGCTTTGGGTAATACTGACATCATAACGACATTAAGTTCTCCAACCTATGAACACAAGAGAACTTTCCATATGTTTGTCTCTTCTTCAATTTCTTTCAGCAACATTGTGTAGTATCTCATGTACAAGTCTTTCTCCTCTATGGTTAAGTTTATTCCTAAGTGTCTTATTTTTTTTGATGCTGTTGTAAAATGGAATTGTTTTTGTGTTGTGTATTTCAAAATTTTACATAAATTGTATCATTAAGTACTTATTATATTTTCACAACTTTCTTTTTTACTATTATAGTACACACATGCGTACTGCAAGTGTAACAATATGTACCAGGAGGACACTTAGCATCTGCAGGCTAGTCACCTCTGGAGAGGAAAAGGGTGGAATGGGATGGAATAAAGAAGGGATTTAGCTGTAACTATGAATTTTTTTTCTTTTTTAATAAGAGACCTGTATAGAACATTTGTACATTTGCTGTACTTTCCTCTTTTGAAATATCTTAAAATTTAAATTTTTGTAATTAAAATAACTCTGAAAATGTGGGGTATCTGAAGCATTAGTATAGTCCTATAACTTTGCCGGTACTACTTCTGGGATCATTAACCTAGACAGTCATCTCTAGGACAATTAGTTTTTTCTTGATGTGGCAGTGGGTGAAAACCAATAGTCACAGCTCTTCCCCTGAGACCCTAAAAGCAGAGGTTTCACACTATTAAAAACTTCATACCAATGAGCTTTTACTTAGTCTACACTACTCACCTTGCTCTGAAAAAGACTGATGTCAAATGAAGCTCAGTCCAAATATGCTCAGAAAAAAAGTACACACTATCAGGAGTACTTGCTTTTCATTGGGTCTGATACTTCTGATAGCAGCAAAGCCAATAAATGGGGGTAGTAGTTATTGATACTATATATCAAGGTGGATATTTTTCAGGGAAATTTTTAATGGAATAATTTTGATGTGTTTTTTTAAACAGCCCTACTTTTCTCATGAGCTAAAAAGTAAAGCAAGAGGTAATTCTACAGGAAAAAGTCAAAGGCACCACTTGAGCTGATGGTCTTTAGTTTTTCAACATGGAATCTCAAACAAGCACAAAGAAGTAACAGCTCTAAGAAGTAATCTGAGCAGTTTTCTTATTAAGGCAAGGCACTGCTTAGAAAAACACTGTATTGGAGGATCAGGTGAACAGTAACACTTCAGGGTGACTCAGTATAGAACTGAAAATTATGCTAAGTCTACATTTTTGTAAAGTTAACCTTCCCCAAGGAAAATGTGATACTATAATATTTATACTCTTCACTTCAATACATATAATTTGCTATTCAACCTGATGTACACTTAAGTTTCCATTTATAAAGCTACTTTTTTAAATGATCATATGGAAAGGAGGAATGTAAAGAATCACATAAGTCAATCACAAAACACACCATAAGACATTTGTTTAACTACACCATAGTTCTCATTTTAAGAGAGTTGACTGAAATACCTTTTAGGAACAAATGCTTTAGCAATTTTGGCATATAGAATGAATCACAAAATTTAAAGACAACCAATGAGACTACCCTTAATTCATGAATTAAGCTCATTTACTTGTGACTGACTACCACATAAGAATGTCAGCTTCTCCGTCTGCCTTCGGCTCAGGTCGTGATCCCAGGGTCCTGGGATCGGGCCCCGCATCAGGCTCCCTGCTCCGCGGGAAGCCTGCCTCTCCCTCTCGCACTCCCCCTACTTGTGTTCCCTCTCTCGCTGTGTCTCTCTCTGTCAAATAAATAAATAAAATCTTAAAAAAAAAAAAAAAAAAAAGAATGTCAGCTTCTCCAGTGTAACAGCCTAGCGCTTAACTAGCACACAGTAGGTACGTAATAAGGATATGTTGCAGAAATGAATACTCCTTAACTCTTGACCTGTGGTATTTTCTATCAGGAAACTGCCACCAGAGGGTGCCTGGCTGGCTCAAGTTGGTAGAGCACAGGAGTCTGCACCTGGGGGTGGGGAATTGGAGCCCCACGTTGGGGGTAGAGTTTGTGTAAAAACAAACAAACGAAACTACCACCATATACCTCGGGCTCACCATGTTTTATTTCAGTGAAATTATATTATTTTAATTTTCATACCCTGTTCAAATCTTTTGTTTTTTCCACACAACAAAATGACATTTCATTACAACTTAGCCACAAGAAGAGATATGTAGATTAATAAAATATTCATTGTCCTAACTACATAGCAGTTTCTGTGGGTTCATGCTAAAAGCAAAAAAGGACGCAAGCTAACCTTTCATGGTATTTTTTCTGGCAATCTCAAATCATAGTATTTAAACATATCATTCATACCACAGTATAAACACTAAATCTTAATGTAACATTGTTCAGGACAGACCAGAATTAAACTAAAGCAGTTCTATCATGGATACTATCCAAGGGGTTTAAGTTCAAGTTTTAAATTCCTTTGAAACAAAAGGAATGTCACCACAAGGTAAATTTAGCCTCAAGGATGTCTCACACAACATGAAGTCTCAAGAAAATGTTATATAGGCTTCAGATTACTTGTTTTAAAAGAATGATTGCCTACCACAGCTATCATATGTTTGGAATTATACTTAAAGATGCTCTTCTCTATGACAAAAACAAAAGTATTACTTCTCAATAACAAAAGGAAAATGAATCAGGTGTCAGGAAGTGGGTTTAGAATGTGCCTAAATCTCAGGATATATTTCCTAATTAACGTGAGATAATAAAAATTGCCATTTACATTCAGCCTCCTAAAGAAGATGAAACAAATACATAGCTATGCTACAGATTCAAAAGATGACAGTCGCTGAATAGGTTAAAAATTGCTTTAAATATTCACAGATAATTTCAAGATTGCCAAAAAATAATAAAGAAATAAAACTCACAGAGAATGTTGGCCCACTGTTTGATGCTCTGACAGTATGAACTTCATCATGCAATTTTATTGACAGCTCCCAGTTAGCCACTTGTGGTTTAATAATAGGCACTCTGAAGTAGAAAAAAAGAAAAAGAGTTAATAATTTTATAGTATTCTCCTAGTAAGCTGATTTTCCTTTGACATTAAGTGTGCAGGGTAAAACTGCCAAAGACTGTGCTTCAGAACGTTATTTTAAAAGGTTCTATCCTTGGAAAAAAGCTTTCAGATTTAAACTAGAGCAAGTGAAAACAAACAAAAAACACACATTCATTCCGAGGACAACAGCGATCATTCTGGGATAACGGTGGTACCTCCATCTACTCAAAGTACCATCATCTCTTCTACGAATTAGAGTTGCTTAATTGTGACAGTCTTTCAAAGATCAACTTTATACGATATTAATTTCTTTTCAATATTTGGTTACTGTTTCAGACAGTTTTAAAAATTTACAATGTTAGTCTCTTATTCTTCTGGGTTTATTGAGTTATACTCGGTATCCAAAAAAACGGCAGATAATTAACATACAATTTAGTGAGTTTGGACATAGTTATTCACTTGTGTTTCCATCACCATAATTAAAGTAATAAACATATCCATCAGCTCCAAAGGTTTCCCTGTATTCTTTCATTTTGTTTTGGTTTTTTGTTTGTTTGGGTACGAATACAACATCAGTGATGCTAGTCTTAACACACAGGTCTTTTCTTGCCCATGATCCACATTACATGGTCCAGAAAAACTGGGTCAATCAGCCAGAGACAAAAACATTTTTAGAATATAAATATTTCTCACTTTTTAAACTAACAAAATTTTAACAATTTCTGAATTAACCTAATTTCAATATTGAGTGTTTTCATTTATTTATAGTTGTAAAGTAGTATTTACAAAGCACTAAACAGGTAGTATCCAGACTCTGTCTTAAGTCATAGCTCTGAAAAAATGTTGCAAGTTATGCTTTAATATAAACCCCCTCCCCCAAACTTCAAAAGGATTCTCTGTGCATTCTACTAAAAAAATTCAGTCATAAAAACTATGATTATAATCAAATCATCTCTAGACACAATGCCTAATGGAGGATGATGGATAATTTAGGCGAACATTTGTATTCAGCCCACTGTTCATTTTCTGAAGATGAAGAAATGTTTTAAATACTACAGAAGTGAAAATTAAAGAAAAGTTTAAAAATGCATCAACCAATCAATATTAATGCACAAGGCAGAGACATGGAGGATTCTCTTCTGGCAATTTAAAGAGGACGCTTTCAGAGGACAGAGCTTCACACAGGAAGGCTTCAAAGGACAACAGGGAGGCGTACAGGAGGCAGAGGAGAGGAGAGAGGAAAGGTGGCACAGGGCAGAGTGGGTGCCAGCCCCACCTCTACTTTGGCACTCTCTTCCACGGGGCATCTCTTTGTCTGAGTTGTTTCCCCCACTGTCCTGTGAGCTCCTAAAAGACCAAGATCGTGCCTTATTTTTGTATTCCCAGGTCCCAGTGCAGGTTGGGAAGAAAGGGCTGGAGGGGGGGGCAGTAGGAAGGAATTTGAGGAGCACCTGCTATGTGCCAAGCACTGCTAAGGGGACACTGTGTTACCCAAGGGACAGAGTGTGCTCCAAAAGGAGCATGGACCCCAAGCTCCTGGCTTACTACCTGGATGTTCTTGGACTATACAGACGACCTCACTAGCCTTCACTCTGTTTACCTTCAAACAGGGTTAACACCTGACCTTTTCAGGGGTATTGTGATAACAGAAATAACCTGACAGCTAATATTACTGGCCACATTGCTTTCTTAAATCTTTGTTATCAAAATAATTATGTAACTCTCCTGCTCCAGATTGTTCCATGGTTTTCTACTTCACATCAGGTTAAATCTTAACTAACTTACCTACCATTCAAGTTTCCTATAAATAAGGCCCCACTCTTTGTATTTCCAGTTTTATTTGATTATTCTCAGACTCGTATATCCAGTTGCGCCAAACCCTTAAAGTACTTCACAAATCAAACCAAACTAAAACAAGCAGAACTAAGCACAGTGGTCACAAACTCAGGCTCTGGTGACTCGCAGGAGTGGATAAAAAACCCAGTCCTGCCATTAATTAGTTCTGACCTTGAGTCAACTGTTAGGGTCTCAGTCTCCTTATGCATCAAACCAGACATATGATAGCATCTGCATCATAGCAATGTGCTGAGGATTAAACAGTGCATATAAATGGTAACTTTTATTACTTTGATTAGTCCCAACCCTAGACCTACACTCATTAACCCCTCCCCTCCATAACCGAAACCCTTTCATGGATTCCTTCTGCTCCGCAAACTAACAGATTTTTCAAGAAGATCATCTCTCTCATAAATTGTTCCCTAATTATAGGCACTGATCATAGTACAAACCTCCATCATCTCCCTTCTGCTTAACCTATATTATATGCTTAGTATTTTTCACAACTCAGTAGCCTGGAGGAGGTAACTCTTTCCAGTAAACCTGGTGACGCTTTTTAGTTATGCAACAAGCCTGTTTCCAGAGGAGCTGGGAAGTTAATCCTGACATCCTGTTAGAACCCAGACTGCATTTTCCCACAGAAAGCAATCCTACAGATGGTGGCGAGATAGAGTTGCCACCCTTCAGAACTTACTATTTATTTTTCCATTGTTTTATTTTGATCCACATCTGTTTCATATATGTTATAACCTACCCCAAGAGGGACCTTGTGCAAAGAGCAAAGGCTCTCTTGAGTTGAAATTCTGAGGTTTCATCTCAGCCCATTCTCTTACTACAATGTAGCAGGGACTCCTTTAGTCCTTCGCAACCGTAATTTCTACACCTGTGAAACAGAGCTAGCACAGCGCTGGGCGGGGGTGGGGTGGGGGGGGTGGGGGGGTGGGTAACGGGAAATCTGTCGCTCCTTCGGAGCACACAGCTTCTGGAGTGGCTGTTTTCAAACACTATCTTTTTAGGTAACGTGTTACGAGGATGTGGGAAAGAGGCTTCCCTGTGGAAGCAAGCCCATGAGATATGAGAAAAAATGGTCACACTGTGGAATCTCCTTATGAGTTCACTCTTCTACAGACACTTGGTAAGATCCCTTCTGGCTTTACCTAAGTTCGAAAGTCATTTTGTTTTATTTTAAAATAAAATTGGACGGGTTTGGGTACATATGCCCAGTATAAAGATCCACAAGCTCTGCAGCAGAAATAAACTCTAAGTAAAGCCAGTAACACACACCAGCCTGAAAGTCCATGTGCTCTATTTTCTGCAAAACCACTGCAACTAGAGTAATGATAATTACTCAGAAACACTGATATGAATCCCAGCAGCACAAACATGCTTATGATGGTACCAGTTACATTTTACAGTGATATTTTATTTTTACTTTATTATTATTTTTTTAAAGATTTTATTTATTTGACAGAGAGAGACACAGCGGGAGAGGGAACACAAGCAGGGTGAGCGGGAGAGGGAGAAGCAGGCTTCCCGCCAAGCAGGGAGCCCGATGCGGGGCTCGATCCCAGGACCCTGGGACCATGACCTGAGCCGAAGGCAGACACTGAACAACTGAGCCACCCAGGCGCCCCTTACAGTGATATTTTAAATTTTAGAAAAGAGTTACATTTATCCATTAAATCCAAAATAGTCTCAAAGATTTTTATAAACAACTCTCTGGAAAGGGAGAGAAGAGGTCCTGGAGTTTCACACAACTCACTAGAGTAACCGTACACAGAAAACAGCTTCTTTACTGAACTACATGCCAAAAGAGGTTGCCCTCTGATCACAAACTTCATCTGTGCAGCTTATTAGTTACTTGAAAAGCTGATATCATTTAAGACTTCAAAAAACCAACCACCCCTCAAAATCCAGGAAAAGGGAATTCACATAAACAGCTACTCACAAAGCAAGTCAAATAACAGCCCTTACCCAGACCTGTCCACTTTGATTATCATCAGCCAACCAGAATGAATATGTTCAATAAAACTACATTTTTCTCTATTTTATAGTAAAAACGGTCAGCCGATTATCACAAATGTTACTTACTGCTAATACATTTAACTTACTAGAATATTTTACTCAAAGATGTGTAAATAATACTAACCCAAATACATTGCTATTACATGTCATGTTTTAAGGCAGATTTTATGTAAACATCACTCACAGCATCTTTAGTTATCAAGGATCATAAGCATCTCAAAACCATATTATGAAACACTCAGAAAAGCTGGTTTTCAATTGTGCCATTACCTATTTAAGAGTGAAATACTGAGTTAAAACAATGTTAGTGGTCAAAGAATCATTAGGCAATCCTTGATCATAACTTTCACAGTGGGTGGTCTGTAAAATGATCAAGAATAATATGCTGCATTCCATATAGCCACAGAGGTCAGCTTCTGCATACAAATCTTTGCAGGAAGAAAAAGGCCTTCAGAAAAGTGGGCCATTCATCTGAACCAAGTTCAGAGAATTTCCAGCACGGTGAAAAGATATGTTATGCAAGCACATAGATGTATTCAGTGGGGGTAGATGGAACCAGCTACATGGCGACTACAAAGGAGCCCTCCCATGGTTCATGAATAAGTCGAGGAAATGATCAGAAAAAAAAAAAGAGAGAGATGTTTAGACAGATGGCCCACTTAAAATGCCTGAGACAGGGCATAGCAATTTTAATGAAACTTTAGATCTAGTATATGAATTGTTTCTTATTTCCTCCAGGAAAAAAAAAAATCTAAAGACAAAAATTCCGCAATTTGCTGAAAAACTCACTTTTAGCAAGTTGGGATGGAAGAAGAATTTACAAATACAAGTTTTATTAGTTCAATAAATTCATATAAAATTCTTCACAGAGCCATCAGCTATCAAAATGAATATAAAAAGCATGGAATGAACAGATTAAAGGAATTTTAAACAGAAGTCTACTGCCAAAGCAAACAAAAATCTAAGCCTTATTATGTGAGAACTTACAACACTCCAACATTAAAGTTCATCACTGCAGAAGAAAGATAAAAGCAGCATTTTCAGAGAACCTCTTCAAAGCTAGAAATTGTCATAGTAGAGGAACAGAATCCTGCCTATATGCAGTTTAAAATGTGTACATTCAAATAGAGGAGGCTGTGTAAAGAGTGTGTATCACAAAATACTGCCTAGAAAGGGTTGTGGAACACCCCCAAGTTTGATTCATTAGCATTACAAATAATAACACAAATGACACCTGAATCAGGAAACAAATACTAATGTTACTTATAATCTTATGGATTTTAATATTATGCAAACGCTGTTTCTTCTGCCACCAATAAAGACCTCAGGTTCTCAATTTAAACACAGGACATGACCAGTCAGGAAAGGTGATGGAGGTTAGCCACCACCCCTGCAAGCCCGGGATTGCACTGACCACCAACCCCAAACACCATGTGACCTTCCAAGTTACTCATCCTCCTTGTGTCTCTTTCCTGATCTGTGAGGCCAAAATAGTAAGAACACTTTATCCACATGTTCATTAAAGAAGATAAAAGGTATAACACGCTCAGATTAGTGCATGGCACAGAATGCTAAAAGTTATTACCATCACTCATTATCATAATTTGGTACAATATCTGAAATCCTCCATTATTTCAACAACCTGTTATTTTTTAAAAATATATTAGTATACAATGAAATTCAAAATTTTAAGTTCCATCATTATCCTTCCAGGAAATCTGCCCCTTTCCCCCAGTAGTTCAACTGTAGATTAGACTAAAGCTTCACATAAACAGACACCAAAAAGAGGCACTCTTATGTGTGGCTTTTCTTTGCCCAGAGGAACGTTTCTGAGGTTGATGCATGGTGAACAGTTCATTCTTTTTTTTTTATTGCCGAGTAGTACTCTATTGTACAAGCATACCAAAATTAGTTCATCCTTCTGCTGATGCACATTTGGGTTGTTTCCAGTTTGGGGATCTTAGGAACAAAGCTGCTATAAACATTCTTTGTATGAGCCTTTTTTGAAGACAGATGTTTTGATTTCTTATGGGTAAAAACTCTAGGAGTGGAAAATATGAGGGTAAACATATGTTTAATTTTATAAAAACTGCTACCCTGTCTTACAAGGTATTAAAACATATCTGTACAGCCCCCAGCAACAGAGCTTGCTCTATAACCTTGCCACCATTTCGTGTTGGGTTTCTACTTCTAGCCAGGCTAGTGGCTGAGAATATATCTCATTACAGTTTAATGCGCATTTCCCTTATGACAAATAACGTTGGGCACCTCAATATTAGTCTTATTGGTCACTTGTATTCAAAGATTTGCCCATTTTTTATTAAGATACTGGTGTTCCTGATTTGTGGGAGTTCTTTATTTTTTTAGAAAGCCTCTGTCAGATTTATGTGTTGTACTTTCTCCCCCTCTATGGCTTACAAATATTCTCTAAAATGTCTTACCTTCAGCAGTTGTTTTTTTTTTTTTTAATTAATGGACTTAATTTTTTTAGAGCACTTTTAGGTTTTCAGGACAATTGTGCAGGAAGTAGAGCTCCTATATATACCCTCCCTCACCCCACCCTGGATACAGCATCCCTATTATTAACATTCTGCATTGCTGTGGTACATTTGTTAAAATTGATGAGCCAATGTTGATCCATTTTGATAATTTGATAATACTTTAACTGAAGTCCACAGTTTACATTAGGATTCATTCTCTGGGCTATGCATTCTACATGTCTGAACAAATGTATAATGACATGTCTCCACCATTAAGATCTCATATAGAATACTTTCACCTTAAAAATTCCCTGTGCTCTACCTATTTAACCCTTCCTTCATCCCCCCGGATCACTGGTAGCCACTGATCTTTACTGTCTCCAACATTTTGCTTTTTCCAGAATGTTGTAGAGCCAGAACGTAAGCTTTTCAGATTGGCTGCTCTCACTTATCATTATGCATTTAAGGTTTCTCCATGTCTTTGTGTGGCTTGATGGCTAATACCTTTCATTGCTGAATAAAAGTCCATTGCCTGGATGTACCACAGTTTACTTATCCATTCACCTAATTAAACGAGACATTTTGGTTACTTCTTAGTTTTGGCAATGATGAGTGAAGCTGCTATAAACATTCAGGTGCAGTTTTTAGTGCAGAAACATTTTCAATTCATTTAGATAAATACCAAGGAGTACAACTACCGGATCATATGGTAAAAGGATATTTAGTTTTGTAAAAAACTGCTAAACTTTATTCCAAAATGGCTGTACCACCTGCAGTCCCATTAGCAATGAATGAGAGCTCCCGTTGTTCCACAATCTCACAAGCATTTGGTATCATCAGCGTTTAGGATTTCAGTCTTTGTAACAAACATATATCTCTGCTGTTTAATGGAAATTTTTAATAGTAATAAAAACATATGAATTTTCCCTTTTATGTTGAGTGCTTTTATGTACTTGTTAAGAAGTGCTTGGACTATAGCAAGGCCCAGAAGAAATATTCACATTTTCCTTTAGAGGTTTTATATGTAGAGCTGTGATTCATCTTTTTCTTGGGTGATGGGAAAGAGGAAGAGGTAAGGTTCATCTAGTTGTTTCAAGAAAATCTGTAGACCAAGTTCTGTAGCTTTGTGCATCAGTAAGACAGTATTAGCTATTCTAGATCCCTTTGCATTTTCATACAAATTTCAAAACCAACAGGCAATTTCTTCTCCATCCTCCCCAAAGCAACCCCAATGGGATTATGTTTGGGCTTGCACTGAATCTCTTCATTCATGGAGGGAGAGCTGACACCTTAACAATATTTTATCCAATCCACGAAAATAATAGCTCTCATCTATTTTACATTTTGAATTTTTCTTGGCAAAGTGTGGCAGTCTTGAGTCTCTTTTGTTGTAATTATACCTATTTTTGTTTTAATTTTATTAGTTGTATCATAGATTCCTTAGAGTTTTCTTAAGTAACCTATTAAGTTGTCTGGGAAACTTACGCTTCATTATTTTTCCAAGCCTTAGTACTCTGGCAAGTGACGGTCTAGAATTTAATTTGTTAAAGTATTTGCCTAAGTTTTTCAGGCTCTATTAAATAAAACTGTTAATAGCCATTCATTTTTGCTAGTTTATCAGAACACAATTTATATTTGATTGACTTTTTATCCTGCAACTCTGCTAAATTTATTCCAGTAATTGTTTCATAGATTCCTTACAGGTTTCTATGAAAATACAACTCCTCTGTGAAGAGGAACAACTTTACTTCTCCGTTTCTGATCCCCAGGACTTTTTTATTTCCTATCGTACTGGCCAGGATCGCTAGCATAATGTTGAATAAAAGTGACAAATACAACTCTGTCCCGTTTCCAATCTAAAGGAGATAACACAATATTTTTCAGATATTTTTCCCCATTTTCTTTTTTTTTTTTTTTTAAAGATTTATTTATTTATTTGAGACAGAATGAGAGACAGAGAGCATGAGAGGGAGGAGGGTCAGAGGGAGAAGCAGACTCCCCGCCGAGCAGGGAGCCCGATGCGGGACTCGATCCCGGGACTCCAGGATCATGACCTGAGCCGAAGGCAGTCGCCTAACCGACTGAGCCACCCAGGCGCCCCACTGAGCCACCCAGGCGCCCCTTTTCCCCCATTTTCTGTCTTCTCTTTCTTCTGTATCTCCAAATACATATAAGTTAGACTTCCTAATCCTATCAACTTAGGTCACTGAGACTTGCAAAATAAGTACCTTCTCTTCAGACTGTATAGTCTCTATTCTTCTAAGTTTACCAACTCTTCCTCTGCCAGCACCAGTATGTGTTTCAGCCTCGCCTGTAAGTTTTCCATTGCAGAGATAGTACCATTTTAGATCTAGAATTTCTAGTTGGTAATTTGTTAGTTTCCAGATCAATGCTTACATGCCCTATCAACTCCCTCATTTTGATCTTTAATATTTGACAATAATTTTAATAACTGTGTTAAAAGTCCTATCCCATGATCACATCTTAGTAGTCTCATAGTTGGTTTCTACTGACTGCTTTTTCACTTGACCACGGGTCAATTTTAATTCTTGAACTGTACGCCAAGTGAATTGTTTTTTGTATCGCGGATTGTGGAAATGTTATAGAAACTGTATTTTTCTGTTATCTTCCCCTAAAAAGTACCGATTTTCACTACAGTAGGCAGTTAAATTACTGGCTGATCACTCTAAAGTCATGGAGACTCACCTTTGTGCTATTTGGTTTTGTTCTTAGGGAATTAAAAGTCCAAATCCAGAAGTCATTGAAAGTCCTTATTCCAGAAACATAGTGTTTCTCCTAAGACATGGTCCCTCTGGGGTTTTCATGGAAAACTCAAGGCATTTACAAGCCCCTCAAATTTGGTGAGGATCAAACTCCAAACATTACCATCTCCTTGGCAGGCAGCAACTGAAATTTCAGTTCAGTTCATTCATCATTCCAGCAGGATTCAATGCTGGAATTCCTGAAGTCTTTATGCATGCACATTTCAGGAGTCAACCATCTATCTGAAGGAAGCTAAATTCAGATATGGAAATCCTCACTCTGTTGCTCTCTTTTTGCCGTGATATCCCTGTTCAATTTTCAGCAGTTCTTACAATTCTAAGCATCATTCTCCAAGACCTCAAGTCAATAAGATTGTGGTTAACTCCTGAGCTCCAGCCATGCTCGGATACATGCGTGCAATGGTGACCACCTTCAGGGGAAGCGCCATATACGTGTGGAGTTCAACCAGTGTGGCTTCCTTCTACAAATGCTCAAAGTCCATTTGAATTCTGACTGGTTTCAGTTGTTATCCAGAGCCTTCAAATGGTTGTAGATCTTCTCCAGAGCTTATAATTGTTTTCTGGAGGAGGGTTAGTAGGAAATAAGTAAGCTATACCACAGTAGAAACTAGAAATTCTCCATGCTCCATTTCCTTACACCACACACAAAAGTAGACTCAAAATGGATGAAAGAGCTAAATGTGATACAGGAATCCATCAAAATCCTAGAGAACACAGGCAGCAACCTCTTCGACCTCAGCCGCAGCAACTTCTTCCTAGAAACATCGCCAAAGGCAAGGGAAGCAAGGGCAAAAATGAACTATTGGGACTTCACCAAGATAAAAAGCTTTTGCACAGCAAAGGAAACAGTCAACAAAACCAAAAGACAACTGACAGAATGGGAGAAGATATTTGCAAATGACATATCAGTTAAAGGGCCAGTATCCAAAATCTATAAAGAACTTATCAAACTCAACACCCAAACAACAAATAATCCAATCAAGAAATGGGTAGAAGACATCCAAATGGCCAACAGACACATGAAAAACTGCTCAACATCACTCAGCATCAGGGAAATCCAAATCAAAACTTCAATGAGATACCACCTCACACCAGTCAGAATGGCTAAAATTAACAAGTCAGAAAATGACAGATGTTGGCAAGGATGCAGACAAAGGGGAAGCCTCCTACACTGTTGGTGGGAATGCAAGCTGGTGCAGCCACTCTGGAAAACAGTATGGAGGTTCCTCAAAAAATTGAAAATAGAACTACCCTATGACCCAGCAATTGCACTACTGGGTATTTACCCCAAAGATACAAATGTAGTGATCCAAAGGGGTACGTGCACCCCAATGTTTATAGCAGCAATGTCCACAACAGCCAAACTATGGAAAGAGCCAAGATGTCCATCAACAGATGAATGGATAAAGAAGATGTGGTGTATATATATACAATGGAATATTATGCAGTCATCAAAAAACAAAAAAACAAAAAACACAAAATCTTGCCATTTGCAACGACGTGGATGGAGCTAGAGGGTATTATGCTAAGCGAAATAAGTCAATCAGAAAGACAAGACCATATGATCTCACTGATATGAGGAATTCTTAATCTCAGGAAACAAACTGAGGGTTGCTGGAGTGGTGGGGGGGGGCGGGAGGGATGGGGTGGCTGGGTGATGGGCACTGGGGAGGGTATGAGCACTGTGAATTGTGTAAGACTGATGAATCAGACCTGTACCTCTGAAACAAATAATACATTATATGTTTAAAAAAAGAAGAAGAAGAAGATAGTAGGAAGGGAAAAATGAAGGGGGGCGGAAATCGGAGGGGGAGACGAACCATGAGAGTATGGACTCTGAGAAACAAACTGAGGGTCTTAGAGGGGAGGTGGGGGAGGGGGGTGAGGGGATGGGTTAGCCTGGTGATGGGTATTAAGGAGGGCATGTATTGAATGGAGCACTGGGTGTTATACACAAACAATGAATCATGGAACACTACACCAAAAACTAATGATGTAATGTATGATGACTAACAAAACATAATAAAATAAAATTAAAAAAAAAAAAAGAAATTCTCCATGCTGATTTAACTTTATATCACTCACATTCAAAGGCAGAGGAGGAAATAAAAAATGGAAGAATACTGGATCACAAATATGTATTACTTCTACCCACCATGTAGTAGCCCAGGAACACCTGACATCTATACTCGTAAAGTTTATTCACGTAACTGAGAGCAGTCATATAAACACTTTATGAGGAGAAATAATCCCATCTCATTTTAATTCCTAAAATTTGAACTTCTATTATACCAGTAGGAAAATAAGTTATTGAATATAAAATACATTACATTTTAAAAATGTTAAGCAGCTCTACTGACATAAAACTCACACACCATAAATTTAACCCATCTAAACTGCATAATTCAATAGCGCTTAGTATATCCAGGGTTGTGTACCCATCACCCACGCAATTTTACAACATTTTCATAACCCCAAAAAGGAAAATGTGGACCCTCTAGCAGTCACTCCATGTTCCCCTTGCCCAACCTCCACAGCCTTACACCACTACTAATGTACCTTCTATTTCTACAGCTTTGCTTATTCTAGATACTTCATATAAGTGGAATCAAAGAATTTGTGATCTACGATGATGCCTCCCTTCATTTAGCATAGTGTTTTCAAATTTCATCCATGCTGTAGGAAGTGTCAATATGTTATTTTTTATCACTGAATAATATTCCATTCTAAAAATACACACACTTTATTTAATATTATATATCATTTCGTGAACATTAGGGTTGTTTCTTTTCACTCATTATGAAAAATGTCAGTATGAACATTTATATGCAACATTTGTGTGGACCTAAGATTTCATTTCCCTCGGGTATAACCCTGGAAGGAGAATAGCTGGGTCATGAGGTAATGTCATACATTTTGAGAAACTGCCAAATTATTTCCAGGTTTGCACCATTTTATTCTAATTCCTACCAGGAATGTACGAGGGTTCCAATTTCTCCACATCCTCACCAACACTTTGATACTGTCCATCTTTTTCATTACAGCCACCCTAATGGACATAAAGTGGCAGCTCATTGTGGTTTTGATTTGCATTTTCCTGAGGACTAATAATTCTGAGCCTCTTTTCATAGACTTGTTGGCAATTTGTGTATCATCTTTGGAAAAATTTCTATTCATGTCCTTTGCCCTTTTTTAAATTGGGCTGTCTCTTTACTATTGAGTTGTAAGAGTTCTTTACGTATTCTAGACAAAAGTCTCCTAACAACAAATAAATGATTTGCAAGTATTTTCTCCTATTCTATAGGTTGGGTTAGGGTTAGGCTTTTTACTTACTTGGTGGTGCCTTTTAAAGCATGTAAGTTTGTTTTTTTTTTTTCCTTGTTTCTTGTGCCTTTGACATCTTACATGAGAAATCATCACCTAACCCAAAGTTAACAAAGCTCTTACTTTTACGACTAATTTTTTTTCTTTTTAGGTTCATTTTTGTGTATGGTATAGGGAGAGGACCAACTTCGATCTTTTGCATGAAGATATCCAGTTGCCCCAGCAGCATTTATTTAAAAAATCGTATGTAAATACTCTCAATTGTCTTCACACACTTGTTGAAAGCAACTGATCATACTTCAACTATGTTGGACCCTACATTCTATTCCATTGATCAACACGTCTATCCTGATGCCAGTACAACACTGTCTATATCACTGTAGCTTTGTAACAAACTTTGTGATGCGGAAGTAGAGGTCGCCTCGTTTTGTTTTTGTTCAGGACTATTTTGGCTATGCTGAGTCCCTTGCACTTTCATACAAATTTTGTAATCAGATGACCATTTCCGCAAAAAACACAGCTGAGATTGTGAGAGGGATTGCACAAAATCTGTACATCATGTTGGGGTGAGTACTACCACCTTAGGTCTTCTGATCCATGAATATGGGAAGTTTATTCATTTGAGTTGTCATTAATTTGTATCAAAAACTGTTCTGTAGTTTTCGGCACACAAGTCTTACACTTCTTTTTAAAAAATTTAAGCTTCAGTATTATATTCTTTTGGTGCTATCGTAAATAAAATTGTTAATTGCCTTTTCAGTTTGTACACTGGTACCGTATAAAAATAAAACTGATATTTGCATGTCATTCTCGTATCTTGCAATCTCGCAAAAGTCATTAGTTCTAACAGATTTTTGTGAATTCCTGAGGTTCTCTTCAATCGACCGCCTAAGAGTCGCACTGTAAGAAGCAACCACCTCTCCTCTTCCTCTCGGCCGTCTGCTAGTCGGTGGCAAAGCAGGGCCCATGAGGACACTGCATCTCCATCCATGATGGCCAGGCTGGTGTCCAGATGAGCAACGCCTGCTGGGAGCTCTATTGCCTAGAACACAGCATTTAGCCCAATGGCCAGGTGCCAAGTGACAAGACCACTGGGGGAGGAGATGACTCCTTCAACACCTTCTTCAGTGAGACGGGTGCTGGTAAGCATGGACCCGGCCACTGAAATTTGCACTGGCACCTACCTCTAGCTCTTCTACCCTGAGCTGCTCATCACAGGCAGGAAGATGCGGCCAATAACTATGCCAGAGGGCACTACACCATTGGCAAGGAGATCACTGACCTTGTCTTGGACAAAATTCAGAAACTGGCCGGCCAATGCATGGTCTTCAAAGCTTCCTGGTTTTCCACAGCTAGGGAGGGGGGACTGGTTCCGGCTCACCTCCCTTCTGATGGAACATCTCTCTGTCGA
This sequence comes from Neomonachus schauinslandi, assembly GCF_002201575.2. Taxonomy (NCBI): domain Eukaryota; kingdom Metazoa; phylum Chordata; class Mammalia; order Carnivora; family Phocidae; genus Neomonachus; species Neomonachus schauinslandi. The sequence continues at coordinate 11,017,571 of NC_058405.1, forward strand.
TTATGGCAAGAAGTCCAAGCTGGAGTTCTCCATTTACCCAGCCGTGCCCCCTGTTCCTGCCCCCGGTTTCCACAGCTGTAGTTGAGCCCTACAACACCATCTTCACTACCCACACCACCATGGAGCACTCTGATTATGCCTTCATGGTAGACAACGAGCCCATCTATGACATGTCATAGAAACCTCAATATTGAATGTCCAACCTACACTCACCTAAATATGTTAATAGGTCAAATTGTGTCCTCCATTACTGCATCCCTCAAAGTTGATGGATTTCTGAATGTTGATCTGACGGAATTCAGACCAGCCTGGTTCCCTAGCCCTATACCCAATTCCCTCTAGTCACATATGCCCCCGTCATCTTTGCTGAGAAAGCCACCATTAACAGCTTTCTGTAGCAGAGATCACCCATGTGTGCTTTGAGCCAGCCAACCAGACAGTGAAATGTGACCCTTGCCATGGTAAATACATGGCTTACTGCCTGTTGTACTGTGCCTACATGGTTCCCAAAGATGTCAATAGTGCCCTTGCCACCATCAAGACCAAGCACATCATCCAGTGTGTGGGCCAATGCGCCACTGGCTTCAAAGTGGGCATTAATCACCAGCCTCCCGCTGTGGTACCTGGTGGAGACCTGGCCAAAGTACAGTAAGCTGTGTGCATGTTGAGCAACACCACAGCCATTGCTGAGGCCCGGGCTCGCCTGGACCACAAGTTTGACTTGATGTATGCCACGTGTGCCTTTTTCACTGGTATGTGAGTGAGGGCATGGAGGAAGGAGTGTTTTCGGGGCCCATGAGGACACTGCTGCCCTTGAGGAGGATTATGAGGATGGTGTGGATTCTGTTGAAGGAGGAGGAGAGGAAAACTGAAGTTAAAAATGTCACAAAGGTGCTGCTTTAACAGGGAAGCTTATTCTATTTTGAACATTGAGAAGTTGTGCTCTGATCAGTTCATCTGTATGTAGGAGTGTCTATTTTCATATACAATTACTGACCTATGCTTTAAAACACAATGCTTTGTTACAGACCCAAGCTGTCCATTTCTCTGATGGGTTTAAATAAAGCACTCCCTGTCAAACGGAAAAAAAAAACCGTTTTGTAAATTCCTTAAGACTTCCTACATATAAGACCATGTCATTTGGAAATGCAGTTTTGTTTCTTCCCCATCTTAACACTTTTTATTTTTCTTCCAAACTAGCCTAGGAACTCCAGTACAATGCTGAAAAAAAAATTAACAGACATCCTTGTCTTATTCCTGATCCTAGGGAGAAAACATTCACTCATATACCATTAAATATAATATTAGCTGCAGGTTTTTCAGAAATGGCCTTTATCAGGATGAGGAAGTTCCCTTCTATTCCTAATCAGCTGAGTGGTTTTTATCATGAAAAGCTGTTGGATTTTGTCAAATGTTTTTTTTTTTCCCCCCTGCATTTGAGATAATCCTGTGAATTCTGTCCTTTATTAATATGGTTTATTACACTGATCTTTGGATGTTAAGCCAACTATGTATTTCTAAGACAAATCTCACCTGGTTACAGTGTATAATCATTTTATATATTCCTGGGTTCCATTTGTTTGTATTTTGTGGAAGACTGCTGCATTAACATTTATGAGGGATTTTGGCCTCTAGTTTCCTTTTCTCATAACATCTTTAACTGATTTTAGGGTCATGGTAATATTGCTCTCATAGAATGAGTTGCAAATTTTTCCCTTTTCTATTTTTGGGAGAGTTTGTAAGGAATTGGTATTAATTCCCTTCTAAATACCTCACTGAATTCACCGGTGAAGTCTTCCAGTCCCAGGCTCTTCTTTTTGGGAAGTTTTGTGATGATGGATTCAGTCTTGTTTCAGGTCTATGCAGGTTTTCTATTTTCTCTTGATTCCGTGCCCGTAGCCTGCATCTTTCCAGAAATTTCTCCATTTTTTAAGTTGCCAAATTTGTTGGCATACAACTGTTCAGGTTATTTCCTTACAATCTTTTTAATTTCTGTAAGGTCCATATGCATACCTCCTCTTTCATTACCAACTGTAACAACTGGAGTTTTTCTCTCTTGGGCAGTCTATGTAAAGGTTTGCATTTCTGTTGATCTCCCCAAGAACCAAATTCTGCTTGTACTAATCTCCTTTACTTTCTATTCTCTATTTATTTCCATTTTAATTTTTAGTATTTCCTTCCCTCTGCCTGCTTTGGGTTTAGCCTGCTCTTTTCCTATGTTCCTACAGTGGAAGATGAGGTGATTGGTATCTTTCTTCTTTTTTAAAACATGTGTTTATAGCTCTAAAATCTCCTTCTAAACACTATTTCAATGCATCCCATAAGTTTTTGGATACTGTGTTTTTGTTTTCATTCATTTCAAAATATTTTCTAATTTCTCTTGTAATTTCTCCTTTAACCCACTTGTTATTTAGGTTAATTTCCACATATTTGTGAATTTCCTTAAGTTGCATATTCTACTGCTGTTGCTTGGACTGGCCTATAGATAAGGTATTGGATCTATTTGGTTTATAGTGTTTTTCAAGTCTTCTACTTCCTTGTTGATCTTGTCCAATTGTTCTATATCCATTAGTGAAAACGGGGTATAACAGTCCACAACAATTGTGTTATTTGGTACATAAATTATCACTTTTATAGCTTTCTGATAGACACTTGTATCATTATAAAATCTCTTTGTCTCCAATAACAATTTTTGTCTTAAAATTATTTTGTCTGGGGACACCTGGGTGGCTCAGTCAGTTGGGTGTCTGCCTTTGGCTCAGGTCATGATCCCAGGGTCCTGGGATCAAGCCCCGCATCGGGGGGGGGGGTCCCTGCTCAGCGGGGGGCCTGCTTCTCCCTCTCCCTCTGCCTGCCACTCGCCCTGCTGTGCTCTGTCAAATGAATAAATGAAATCTTTAAAAAAATTATTTTGTCTGATATTAGCATTAGTAATAACAAAATTAGTATTACAAAGATTTGTCTGATAACCCTATCCTATTTTCAACCTATTGTGTCTTTGAATTTAAAGTATATCTATTATGGAAAGCATTCAGTTTGATCTTGTTTATCTTGCCATTTGCAACGACATGGATGGCGCTAGAGAGTATAATGCTAAGTGCAGTAAGTCAGGGAAAGACAAATACCATACGATTTCACTCATATGCGGAATTTAAGAAACAAAACAAATGAGCAAAGGGAAAAAACAGAGACAAACCAAGAAACAGACTCTTAACTATAGAGAACTGATGGTTACCAGAAGGGAGGGGGTGGGGGAATGGGGATTAAAGAGTACACTTATCATGATGAAAACTAAATAAATGGATAGAAAAATTTAAAAATAATGTCTATTGTAGAAAGCATATACTTTGATCTTGTTTTTTATCCATTCTGCCAATCTGCCCTTGACTGGCATGCTTAATCGCTTTACATTTAATATACTCAAGTAGGATTTCTCTCTCTCATTTTGATTTTTGCTCTTTATATATGTCTTTTTTGTTCTCGATTCATCCATTACTGCCTTCTTTTATTTTTCTAGTGTACCATTTTAATTCCCTTGATGTTTCATTTACTACTTAAAAAAAAAAAAGATTTTATTTATTTGACAGTGAGAGAGACAAAGAAAAAGAGGGGGAGAGCACAAGCAGGGGGAGCGGAAGAGGGAGAAGCAGGCTCCCCACTGAGCAGGAAGCCCAATGCAGAGCTCAATCCCAGGACCCTGGGATCATGACCTGAGCTGAAGGTAGACGCTTAACCGACTGAGCCACCCAGGCGCCCCTCATTTACTACTTTTAAAAGCTATTTTCTTAGTGGTTACCCTAGGGATTACAATTAGCACCTTAGGTTTAAACACATAGTTTGGATTAATGCTAACTCAACTGCAATATCATACAGGAAATCTGCTCCAATATATCTTGCTTCCTCCACCCTCATCTGTCCTATTGTCATATAAATTTCATCTGTATATATTGTGCACCTATCAACTTAGAATTATAACTATTGCATTATGCAGTTATCTTTTAAATCAGAAGAAAAAAGATGTACAAAGTAAAAACACGAAAATTTCCATGGTCTTTTATGTTTACTGATGTAGTAATCTTTCACCACTTTATTACTTCATGTGTATTTAAGTTTCTGCTTAGTGTCCTTTCATTTCACCCTGAAGAACTTCATTTCATACTTCTTGTAGAGTAGGTCTGCTAGCAATGGATTCCTCTTGGGTGTTGTTTACCTGGGAATGTCTTAATGTCGCCTTCATTTTTAAAGGATAGTTTTGCTGGATATAGAAGTCTTTGGTGGCATTCTTTTTTTGTTTTTGTTTTTCTTCAGCACTTTATATATATACCATCCTATTCTCTTCAGGGCTCCATGGTTTCTGATGAGATGTTAACTCCTAATCTTATTGAGATTCCCCCTTTCACTGGATGAGTCATTTTTCTCTTGCTGCTTTTAAGATTCTGTTTGGTTTTTCACCGTTTGACAATGATGTGTGTAGATATAGATCTTTTTCAGCTTCTCCTAGTTTACCAAGTTTCTTGAATGTACAGATTAATGTTTTTCACGAAATTTGAAATGTTTTTTGCTCTTTTTTAAGTAAGCTCTACACCCAAAGTGGAGCTCAAACTCATGACCCTGAGATCAAGAGTCACATGCTCTACCTACTGAGCCAACCAGGCATCCCTGGCTATGATTTCTTTAAATCTTCTTTCCATCCCTTTATCTTTTTTCTCTTCGCCTTCTGGGACTCAGCATGTATGTCAGTACATGTGATGGTATCCCATAGGTCTTTGAAGCTCTATTCATTTTTCTATTCTTCACACTAGATAATCTCAATTAATGTATTTTCAAAATTGCTGATAGCTTCTTTTGCCAGCTCAAACCTATGGTTGAGTCCTCCCTAGTGTACTTTTCATTGTAGGCATTGTATTTTCATCTCTAGAATTTTTATCAGTATTTTCTATTTAGTGAGACACGGTTGCCATTCTGTTCTTTAATTCTTTATATCCGGTTTCCTTTAGTCCTTTGAATATATTTTTAACAGGTTATTTAAGGTTATTGCATAATAAAGCACAACATTTGGGCCCCCCCCTGGACAGTTACTATTGATTTTTTAACCTGTAAAAGGAACATACTTCCGCATTTCTTTGCATGTCTTGTAACATTTTACTGAAAACTGGACATTGATATAATACTGCTAACCTGCAAGTGAGATTCCTTTCCCTCACCAGGACAAGCTGCACTTCTCCTCTAGCAGTCTTCAGAATTATTTTCTGTTTAATGTCTACCTATCCCATCCCACTTTAAGCTTCCTAAAGGGCAGGAATTGTTATTACTCTAAGCCCAAGGAACTTATCACAAGGAGTGCTATTTGTTCCTTTTGGAATAATCTAGTAACTCTAACTCTGAAGGTAAAAAGTTATTATCATTAAAATATATATTCAGGAATTTATTGTACCAAAAGAAAGTGACCTTTGTGAGGTAGAAGGCCAGGACACTGGTCATCTAGACCATCCAGACCTAGATTCAGGGCCATTCATTACACATGAGCACTCACAGTATGAAATTAGTCTGACACACTGTGAGAAGCCAGAAATTCCAAAAATACTAAATCAATTTTTTAAGTAAAATAAAAAGACAGTTTAAAAGAAAAAAATGGGCAGCTTAATTCAGAGTTTATCCTATAGATTAATGTGAGAACTTTAGTGATTACATAAGGGAATATCAGGACACTTAAAGAGCTACTATGCTAATATTTTTTTAAATTAACAGTGCTTTCAGACAACATGGATTACTAATCTCTGCTCTTTTCTTACACATTTCTTTGTATTTCTTAGAATATTCCAAATTTCATAAAATTTATTCACAGAACAAAGTTCACGGAAACTGTTATTTCAAATAAAGATGGAAAGTAGGTCTATAAAGAGAAACTCAAGTCTATTCAATTCAAAGAATCAAGATCTAAACATTCATTTTTCATCTTGACTAATCTATCATTATTATTAGATTATTTCTTTTAAAGAAAAAGTAGTACAGGCATACCTCGTTTTATCGTGCTCTGCTTTATACTTCACAGATACTGCATTTTTATTTTTTAAACAAATTGAAGGTTTGTAGCAATCCCACTTCAAGCAAGTCTATCAACACCACTTTTCCATTTGCTCACTTTGTGTCTCTGTCGCATTTTGGTAATTATCACGATATTTTAAACTTTTTCATTATTAGATTTGTTACAGCGATTTGTGGTCAGCAATTATATAGCTCGCTGAAAGCTCAGATGATGGTGAGCACTTATTTGGCAATAAAGTAATTTAAAGTATGGTGTGTACATGCTTTCTTTAGACACAGTGCTTTGCACACTTAAAAGACTACAGTATAGTATAAACATAACTTTTATTTGCACCGGGAAACCAAAAAATTTGACCAGCTTTACTGTGAGATTTACTTTATTGTGGTAGTCTAGAACCAAACTCACAGTATCTCTGAGGTGTGCCCGTACTCAAGTAAATGTATAAATAGCTGTTAATGAACACAAGGCCCAAATCAATATCCTAGAAGAATCTTTTAATCTCATGCTGGTAGATTCGCTCATCCATCATCAAATAATAAATCATTATAGTATATATATTTAAAGCACACACACACACACAAACACACACAAATAGCGAAAAGAGCATTATATTGAAAAATTAAATCTTATCTTCAAAAGATATATTTTTCTATTTGCACCAGTTCCATTGCCCTTTTAAATGTTTACTTCTCTGACAAATCTCTCTAAATCTCCTTTAAATCCTCTTTTGGAACAAGGTTAAACATAAATATATACAAATATTCCTCCATTATCTACAGAAAATTGCCTTACACAGATCGGCTAACTTGGATTTTTAATAATAATCGTTGAATTATGTAAATTAATCATTTGACATTTTACTATGAATGTAGTGATGGTGTTGATTTAGTTTCAATTCAAAAACCAAGGATTTTATTATCCTTTAAAACATATCCAGAGTTCAAAGTTTTTAAGGGGGGTTAAGCAAAATGCAAACATTTAATGCAACATTAAGCATGTGAAATAAAAACCTGATTGCCTAAAGAAAGCATGCTATGCTGTTACCCTGGTGACAGGTTGAAAAAGGGATTGTGAGCTGAATAGCTGTATGATATGAAATTAAAATGTTTCACACTGAACAATCCAAAAAGAATTGGGAAAGGTTAGAGTAGAGGAAAGAGAAATCAATTCTCCAACGGCAGTGGTGAATGGAAAAGAAGTATGAATAGGATTTGTCGGTGGGTTGCAACAGCTGCCAAATGTCCTGCAGCCAAAGAATTACAATAATACTGATGAAGTGTGCAAGAGCTTCGGGAGTCATTGCAGGGAACAGAGAAATTCTCCTGCAATAATGAGGCTGTTCTGTCTTCTGTTCAGCTGTTATAGCGGAATCAAAGAAAAAATATTTTTAAATGTAATATTTAGCAAGAAAAATGTACAAATAAGACATCTTAGCCACTTAGTATTATGTGCTTAACCTCACATAGATTTCTAAATCATCCAGGACGTACTCATATTAAGTAACTAAAAACAGCATAACAGAGACAGTAAAAAGCAAGCAAGCTTAAAGGCTAATGACTGAATTAACATTTTCTCCTTTTTGCTGCTTTTAGGAGACTTATTTGCTCAAATGAAAGTAGGTATTTCCAAAGGCATACTATGGCTATGTATGTCTGAACATACACCCAAAGTACTGTTGTTTTAATTATATAGTCAGGAGAACTTCATTGTCATAATGAAGCCGCTTACCTGAGGGCATATATGAAACAAGTCTGATATAAAGCTGTATTTTATTGTCATAGATGGTATAAGTGTGTTAACAATTTGATATGTCCTTTTAAATTCAGAGACGTTTAAGTAAACGAACTCACTGCAACTGTACAATACTTGCTTCTCCTTGGCAACTATTATCACATGGCTGCTTTATTCTGTTTCTTTCCCCAGCTATCTTTCAACACTTATGATATTTGAAAACCTCAAACCTTGATCATCTAACTGAAAACTTAATAATGGGTGAGTGAATTATAAATCTACAACCAGGAAAGGAAGGAAGGAAAAAAAACACATAATTGCGTGTGTCAGGTAAAAATCACTAAAAAATTGATTCTCTATCTTATCAGGAAGCCAGAGGAGGAAAGAAAATACAATACGAGTATGATTCAAGTGAATGTAACTTTCCACTGTGCTACTCTGGCTAACAGTGAAACCCAGGGCAGGCTCTGTAGCCAGTCAATGCCCCTGATATATTCTACTGGGGATCAGCTCCCAGGGGTGGTGAGAAACTGACTCCACACACCCGGAGTAATCTCCCCTAAAAGTGAACACTACATGTTTTAAAACCTTTCAGGCTAAAGTCTTTTCATCAGAGTTATCGTTGGCCACAGGGAAGGAGTTCCTGTTCCTGAGTCTTTCACCTCCGCTCAAATCTCAAGAGAGGTACTAGAAGCTTTAAGTAGGAACCAGAAAGTCAAAGGGTCTTGTTTGACCTCATGCAATTCACTTAGGATCAGCACTGGAAAAAAGAAAAAAAAAAAAAACACGTCAGGAATCATTCGATCCAACACTGCCATTTCTCAGAGGAGGAAACTGGAGTCAAAAGTTGAAGCATTTGTACAGAGACCTGCACCACCTGTATACTGGGTAGTGGTGCTGGGACCAAAATCCAGAGTCCTGACACCTCATTCAGTGCTCATTCCACTGCACATGCCAAGCACCGACATCTCAGTGCCCACTGAAGGAGCCAAAAGAACCAAAGATGGTATAATTTTACCAGCCAAACTGACTGATAGAGGGACTGCCATAAATAAGCCAGACAGAATTCCTGGCACACATCTGCAGTGGGTACACAATCTCACTGCACTGCAGGGACCCTAATATCACATATCCTAATTGAAATTAATTCTCTGGATTCATCAATTTTACAAGAAAACAAGGTTTCCTATTCTATGTTCATTTTTTCCAAGTTACTAATGTTGTACAGTCTTCGAAAACTACTTTTTCAAAAAACTATTTAATACAGAGAAATGTTGACAACACAAGATGCTTTAAAAAAAAAAAAAAAGACATCCTTTCAAGCAGAATGGCCCATTTTCTGTAAAATCAAAATAAGACATTACAAGCACATATATTTTAAAAAGGCAAATCCTGGGGCGCCTGGGTGGCTCAGTCGTTAAGCGTCTGCCTTCGGCTCAGGTCATGGTCCCAGGGTCCTGGGATCGAGCCCCACATCGGGCTCCCTGCTCGGCGGGAAGCCTGCTTCTCCCTCTCCCACTCCCCCTGCTTGTGTTCCCTCTCTCGCTGTCTCTCTCTCTGTCAAATAAATAAAAATGAAAAAAAAAAAAAAAAAGGCAAATCCTTCTAAGAGTTGCTGGAACTTACAATCTCCAATTTTCTCTCTTCCCACTTGTTCTCGAACCCCCTTCAATCCACCTTGAACCACCACTTCCCACACAACATTTTCTAACACTGCCCTGGTCAAGGTCCCCCATGACCTCCACATTGTTAACTTCAATGGTCAGCAGTCACTCTTCAAATGTGCTGTATTTCAGTTGAACACCTCTGCCTCCTTGAACCCTTTCTGCACTTGGCTCTCTGAACTCCCTCCCTCCCAGACTATTTTTCTGCCTATGTCCACTGCTGTTCCTCCTCAGCCTCCCTCGCCGGATCCGCCTCACCTTCCCGACCTGCTAGTGTGGAGTGTCCCGGGGCTCAGGCCTAGAACCTTGAGGCCTAACCAGTTTCCTGGCTTCCCCTCTTCCCCGCTTAAGAGTCATTTACAACACTGCGGCCACAATGCCCTTGTTACTACATACAGTACAAGTTCTTCTCCGCTCAAGACTCTGCAGTGCCTCCCCATGTCACTCGGTGAAAACCCAAGGCCTTCCAACAGCCCACCCAAACCAACGCCAGCTCTACTACTGCACAGCTTCCTCACTCCTCTCACTACAGTGGCCTCCTTGCTATTTGTCAAACCAGCAGGGCATACTTTGACCTCAGGGGCTTTGTGGGGTTTTTTGGTTTTCTTTCTTTAAGATTTTATTTCTAAGTAATCTCTACACCTAACGTGGGGGCTTGAACTTATAACCCCGAGATCAAGAGCTGCATGCTCTACCAACTGAGCCAGCCAGGCACCCCAATCTCAGGGGCTTTGCATTTGCTTTCTCCTCTCATGGGAAGGTTCTTCTTCCAGATATTCATGTGACTCGCTCCCTTCCTCCATTAGATCTCTGCTCTAAAGTTAATCTTCTCATCCTGCTAATCTTTCCTGCCAACCACTTCCCTGTGATCCAAATTAAAACTCCAACTACCCCACCATCCACCTCCAGGATAATCTATAGCCCTTCCCTGTTTTATCACCAAAATATTTATCATTATTATTATTATCATCATATCACACATCTTAATGACCTGTTTTGTCTATCTACCATCTGCTTGAATGTAAGCTCAATGGGGACAGGATTTTTTTTTAAATCATTTTGTTCCCTGCTAAATTATCTACATTTTCTAACTCAACTCTTATAATGACCAATAGATGATATTAAAAGAAATGTGATTATACTTAATATCTGTATATGAGTCTCTTATTCAAAATGGAATGGAAAAACACATCCTTAATACAAGAAAAAAAATACTTCTTACCAATTGCTAACGTATCTCGATATTGAAACACTCAAGGCGCTTCAGCTAGTAAAAAATAAAACAAGCATGCATTATGGCCATTATCCTTGAAATGGAATCTTTGTTATTAGAAATTCTAAAAAAGAAAATTGGGCAAGGATAGCTAGAATTAAATGGGCATATTATTTTATAGCTCATTTGACATCGACAAAAACTCTTTAAGAACTACTATTATCTCCACGATTACAGATGAGGAAACAGAGTTCAAAACAAATTAAGTAATTTATACTAAGATAATAGTGAGGGACTGGCAGAACCAGGGGAAATCCAAGTCTCTGGCACAAAAGCCTTTGGTTTTGTTTTGTTTTGTTTTAAGATTTTATTTATTGACACAGAGAGAGACAGCCAGAGAGGGAACACAACCAGGGGGAGCAAAAGAGGGAGAAGCAGGCTCCTAGCCAAGCAGCGAGCCTGATGCGGGGCTCGATCAAAGGACCCTGGGATGACCTGAGCCGAAGGCAGACGTTTAACAACTGAGCCACCCAGGCGCCCCTAAAAGCTTTTGCTCTTAAACATGAAACTGTACTGGAAGTTCTAGTAAAAAGGAAGGCATTGAGTAATTGGAAAATGTGGTGGTCACTTTAGTTGATTACTCAACATCTATTTCACACCAGAAAATTAGTCCAAGACAACCATGATAATCCAATTCCCTTTGCAGTGACTGACTTCGTAACGGACAGGAGTTTTACTTCTGGTCAATAGGAACTGAGAAGTAGCTGGTCGGGAAACAGCTGGGAAAGGTGTCCTCACTTAGAGACAGACATAATCCTCGGAACCTTATCTAGATTTGACTCCTGAAACTTCTACAGCTATCCCAACACAGCCTTATGAAAAAGCCACAGAGAGAAGAAAGTGAGGCTAAGAGAATGTGGCATTAGCAGATGAACAAACTGAGCTTTGTCTTTTCTCTCCTCTGAGCTTCCTGTTCACTGGGAGGTGAGAACTGTTGTCAGTCTAAATAGGGTTTTCTGTTACCTGTACCCAGAAGCATCCCAAGTGATTCAGAAGGTTATAGGACTGCCCCTCTTGAAATCAAGTAAAAAAAGTATTATAATAGGTTTTTTAAGTTTAGGAAGAAGAATTATTACAAAAAATGCAACTAGTAATCAAACTCACGGTAACAAAGAATGGTGGCTGCCAAGGGCTTGGGGGGAGAAGAAAGAGAAGTCATTCAATGAGGGTGGAATTTCAGTTCTACAAGATGAAAACCTTCTAGAGATTTTTTTTTTTTTTTTTAAGATTTTATTTATTTATTTGACAGAGAGAGAGCACAAGTAGGCAGAGTGGTAGACAGAGGGAGAAGGAGAAGCAGGCTCCCTGCTGAGCAGGGAGCCCGATGCGGGGCTCGATCCCAGCACCCTGGGATCATGACCTGAGCCAAAGGCAGACGCTTAACAACTGAGCCACCCAGGCGCCCCAAAACCTTCTAGAGATCTGTTGCACAATACTGTGCATATAGTTAACATGAATGTACTGTATACTTAAAAATGGTTAAGTTGGTATGGTTAAGATGGTAAATTCTGATGTTATTTTTTAATTCAAAAAAAGAAATACAAATATCATTAGCTTCTCTTTACCAAATCAGTAATCATTTTAAAAATGAGAAAAAGATCCCATCCATAATACAACATATAAACAACCTAAGAATAATGACACAAAGACATAAACTAAGAATAACAAGAAATCGAGCCTTACAATAAAAAATTATAAAGCTTTGATGAGGGAAACAAAGAGACTCTGATAAATACAGTCATATTTTTTTTGAAAAACTTCAACGTTTGAGGTCTATCCTACCCAAACTTACTATAACTTGAAGGCAATTCCAATATCAAAGTGCCTTGAAAGCTCGGCTAGAAGAATGATCAATAAATTTTAGAAGAAAATAATAAATTATTAATATAAGGATAGAATGACAAATGAAAATAAAGAGAAAAATTTGGAAATTAGACCATAATAGATTTTAAGAATTTTGCATAGGTTCAATGTAACATTTATAATCAGTAAGGAAAGGATAGACAAGTGAATAAACGGAACTAATTCTAACAAAACAAAGAAAAAGAGACTCTTTTTTTTTTTTTTAAGATTTTATTTATTTATTTGACAGAGAGAGAATGAGAGAGAGAGAGCACATGGGAGGGGGGAGGGTCAGAGGGAGAAGCAGACTCCCTGCCGAGCAGGGAGCCCGATGCGGGACTCGATCCAGGGACTCCAGGATCATGACCTGAGCCGAAGGCAGTCGCTTAACCAACTGAGCCACCCAGGCGCCCCTAAAAAAGAGACTCTTAACCATAGAGAACAAGAGGGAAAGTGGGTGAGGGGATGGGTGAAATAGGTGATGGGGATTAAGAGCACACTTACCATGATGAGCACTGAGTAATGTATGGAATTGTTCAATCACTATATTGTACATCTGAACCTAATTTAACAATGTATATTAACTATACTGGAATTAAAATTTGAAACAATGGAACTGATTAGATCTCAACTTCATATCACCCTACAAAATAAATCTGAAATATGAAATACTAGTGTAATAAAGGAAAACTACAAAAGAATGGAAAAAGAATTCAAACAAGTACTTGATATAATTTTAGGTTTTTTAAAGAAAAATGCAAAATAAAAAACCACAAAGCAAAAGAATGATCTAAGTAACATTAAAAACACACCCTATTGGTGTCCCATTTGCTGGACTGTAATACAAGGCATCTCATTTATTTCACTGAAGAGAATTAGACCCCAAATTCTACTTTCTTGTCATATTTATAGCTGCCTGATATAAACAAAGGCATTTCTTATTCTTGATGGTTTTTGCTTATCTATAAAGCATTTCCTTGGTTTCGTACTACAATATAGAATTCATTTTTTATTTCTTTAGAACAAATTAGGTAAAAGAATTATTGAAACATAATTACACAGGATCAATTATTCTCACAAAAACTTTATGAAACAGTACAGAATATACACTATTCCCATTTTGCTGGTGAACTTAAGCTTAAAGAGTAACATACCTAAGGTCACATTACTAATAAATGGTATAGTTATGACTAAATACCAGACTTCTAATTCTAAGTTCTAGTTTTTTCCACTAAACCACAGAATGTATTTATGTAACATATGCATACCTACTTAGATGCGGGGAGGGTGCACATGCACAAGTCACACAAGTGAAAGAAAGAAGGAAAGAGGAAAGAGAAGGGAAAGAGAAAGGAGGGCAGCAGGGAAAAGAGAAGGGAGAGGAGAGGGAGGGGAGCGAGAGAAGGAGAGGGTATGTAAGCATACACACCCTGTTACTGACTGAATGTTTGTGCCCTCACTCCAAAAACTCCTGTGTTGAAGTCTAATGCACATTGTGATGGTATCTGGAGGAGGGGGCTTTGGGAGGTATTAGGCCATGAGACTAGAGCACTCACGAACAGGATTATGCCCTTGTAAGAGGAGGCCGGAGAGCTAGCTTGCCCTCTTTCCACCATGTAAGGATGTAAGAAGTAGGCTTTCAGCAATTTAGAAGAGAGCCCTCACTGGAACCCAGACAGGGAAGCACCCTGATTTTGGATTTTCAGCCTCCAGGGCTGTGACAAATGTTTGTTATCTAAGCTACCCAGTCCATGGTAACTTGCAAGTGTGGCTCAAACTGACTGAGACAGTCATGTATATTTCTGTCTTGCTATCCTTAGACATATAAAGAGATACTACTTTGAGGAATTGGTTGGAATATCTTATAAATAAAAGGCTGCCAAATCACAATGAAGAAACCCATTTATAACCTACAAATAAGTGAATTCCAAATGAATTAAAGAGTTTGATGTTGCTGATTTTCTCAATAGCTCACATGTAAGTGTTTAGGAATTTAAAGATTTATTTATTTATTTTAGAGAAAGAGAGAAAGATACAGAGAGCATGAGCAGGGGAGGGGTTGGGGGGAGAGAGAATCCTCGAGCAGACTCGCACTTAGCGCAGAGCCTGACATGGGGCTTGATTCCAGGACCCCATAGATCTTGATCTGAGCCGAAATCAAGACTTGGCCACTCAACCGACAGAGCCACCCAGGTGCCCCATAAGTGTTTAGGAATTTGATGAACACGTTCTCTGGGAAATGGTGAAAAGTATTCTAAAGAAAGAAAATGAAGCAAACAAGCAAAAAAAAGCCAAGAAAATTGGATGAATTTATTATGTATCTGCAGTAAAAAAAAAAAAAAAAAAAAAAAAAAATACTTTTATAAAACCAAGGGAATCAACATTTACTTTGAAACACCTTAAAATAGCTTTAATATATAAAAACAGATGATACTTCCCACATCCGGGACCTCAGTGTAGCTTAGCACATGGGCTTTTCACTAGCACCTGAGAAGCCTGGGATGGCAGAAGGGGACATGAAAGGGCATCGCTCAGAAAAGTCATTCCTGACCTGTGAACAGCATTTGGATCTACGGAAAACAGGCATCTTGAGCAAAACTAAGTGAAAGATTACTGAAATTGTTTCCTTGACTATTTTTTCTTCTCATCATCACCTATTAGTGCAACAAATTATTATTTTTTTTTTTTAAGATTTTATTTATTCATTTGACAGACCCAGCGAGAGAGGGAACACAAGCAGGGTGAGGGGCAGAGGGAGAAGCAGGCTTCCCGCCGAGCAGGGAGCCCGATGCAGGGCTCGATCCCAGGACCCTGGGATCATGACCCGAGCTGAAGGCAGTCGCTTAACCGACTGAGCCACCCAGGCGCCCCTAGTGCGACAAATTATTAAACCAAACCACAATGCTGACAAAATCACTTTAGCTTCAAATCACATGAAGTGATTATTTAACACCACTTTCAAGGATTCATTTCTGTCAATAGTAGTGCCTTGGAATAATTATCATGTACTTATGTAAAAACTTAATTGTGTTTGCCAAATTTATTTACAGTCATCCTAAGAAAAATTGCTATTATTTCTGACATTAACTTTGTTTTGTTTTTTTCTAAAATGCACTGCTATCTTCTTATTATCCAAATACTATGGGTATGTATCATCAGTGTCTTTTTCCAAGTCATAAATGATGAAAGAGTAAAATCCATAGAGATACTGGGAAAATAAGATCAGCAGGAAGGAAGGGCTGCAGGCTACTGGATTTGGAAGCATAAACATTACATGAGCACACCCATGACTGAGCAATGTGCAGCCACACCTGGAGGCTGACTCTTAGACTCCATTCCCAAGCCAATAATGAAAACACGCTTCCTAAGCCAAAATGTAAAGATTCGATCACCTAACATTAGCTTTGATGTCAGAGACCTTTTCAGCAAACTAGCAAAAATAACTTAGATTCACTTTACCTAAGTAAGATTATACTGTCAAACAAATCAATACATTTTGCTAGATGTTACAGATCTCTGTTGTCATGGATAGTACCTATTTCACAATAAGCTGGTTTACTAAATAAATAAGTTCCATAGAAAATAAACTCATGAAAAACAAATCATCATTATATAGGTAAGACATGCACAATTATCTACATAACTGAATTTCTGGCCCACATATATCATTAATATAATTTTTTCCAACTTTTAAAGGGTAATGAGGGGCGCGCGGGTGGCACAGTTAAGCAGAGGACCCTTGGTTTCGGCTCAGGTCATGATCTCAGGGTCGTGAGATCAAGCCCTGAGTCAAGTCCCGTGACAGACTCTGCACTCAGCAGGGAGTCTGCTTGAGATTCTCTCTCATTCTCCCTCTCCCTCTGCCCTCCTGCTCACGCATGCTCTCTCTAAAATAAATACATCTTTTTTAAAAATTAAAAAAAAAAAAAAAGGCTAATGAATTCAACAGTAATATATAGGGGAGGAGGAGGAGGATTCTCGGATGATGGTAGACTAGGAAGCACCAGGAATGTCTCCCCACCTAGATGACAATTACACTGGCAGGATTTCTCTGATTACTAGTTTAGAACTCCAGTCCAGTCCAGCTTAAAAATTTCAGGGGAAAAGGTGGATGGTAAACTGCAATCAATTTGGTCAATTTCAGCTCTTAGTCCAGTGGCAGCTACTCATCCCCGCATCCCCAGCCAGCGGCAGGAAGCTGTGCATGTGTTCCTGAAGCAGCTTACACACAGCCTGTGGAAGCCAGGGTGGGCAGAAAAAGGACCTGTCCTCCAAATACTGGGGATCTGTGCTATGATACCCAATTCCTGTTCTGATCACAGACGTTCAGGAAAAAAGGTGGGTACCCACTGCTGCTGCACCTCCTCCCACTGTTGTGAGCCCCACTCCCTCTGCCTGAAGTGACTTCCAGGGCATTTAAAGGATCAGTTCCCCCATTTTCCTTCATTTTTTGCTTTTTTCCCCTTTCAGAAGCCAGACATTAAAGACTAAGACATTCAAAAATGGCTGCATTTATGAGGAAAATTGGAGAGTGAACACACATGCACAGGGAAATGCTCAGAAAATACCTGGGAAGACCTTACATTTATACCTCAGGCTGATCATTGGTAAGAGACAGCCCCCAACATGCCAAAATACCAACAACAACAACAAAAGAGTAAACCTTGAGGAAGGAGGAGAATCTGATTTCCAGAGTCACCACATTATTAGATTCAAATGTCCAGTGTTCAACAACAACAACAAAAATCACAAATCATATATAGAAACAGAAACAGAAAAGTATGGCCTTCTCAAGGAAAAAAGATTAGCAAAATATGGCCATGAAAAAGACTTACTGGTAGATATAGTTAGACAAAAACATTAAAACAACCCTCTCTTAAAGATGCTCAAAAAACTCGGGGCGTCTGGGTGGCTCAGTCCATTAAGTGTCTGCCTTCAGCTCAGGTCATGATCCCAGGGTCCTGGGATCGAGCCCCAGGTCAGGCTCCTTGCTTAGTAGGGAGCCTGCTTCTCCCTCTCCCTCTGCCTGCCATTCTCCCTCTTCGTGCACTCTATCTCTTACTCTCTCTCTCTCTCTCTGTGTCAAATAAATAAATAAAATCTCAAAAAAATGCTCAAAAAAACTAAAGAAAGATATGGAGAAAGTCAAGAAAACAATATGTAAACAAAAAGAAAATAATAGAGATTAAAAACCTAGACGGAAAAAAAGAAAAAAAAACCTAGAAGGAAATTTAAAAATTCTAGAGCTAAACAGTACAATAACTGAAATGAAAAACTCACTAGAAGGCTTCAAAGGCAGATTTGAGCAGGCAGAAGAATCAGCAACTTGAAGACAAGACAAGAAAAATTCTCGAGTATAAAGAACAAAGTTTGAAGAAAGACGAACAGAGCCTAAGGGTCCTGTGGGATACCAGAAAGCCAACCAATGTACACATCATGGGAATCCCAGAAAGAGAGAGAGAGAAGGGGGTAGAGAAAATATTTGAATAACGGCTGAAAACTTCCCAAATTTGATGACAGGCATGAATATAAACATTCAAGAAGCTTGGGGCACCTGGGTGGTGCAGTTGGTTAACCGGTCAACTCCCGGTTTCGGCTCAGGTCATGATCTCAGGTCATGATCTCAGGTTCTTGAGATCAAGCCCTGTGTCAGGCTCTATGCTCAGCATGCAGTCTGCTTCAGATTCTCTCTTCCTCTGCCACTTCCATTCATGCTCTCCCTCCTCTCTTTCATATATAAATAAATAAATGTTAAAAAAAAAAAAAAAAAAAACCACCTCAAGAGTGGCTGCACCAGCTTGCATTCCCACCAACAGTGGCTCAATGGACTCAAGTCACATGAACTCAAAGACCCACACCAAGATACATTACTTTCAAAAGCCAAAGATAGAGAGAAAATCTTGAAAGTATCAAGAGAGAAGCAAACCATCACATACAAGGGATTCTCAATAGATTGTCAGATTTTCATCAGAAACTATGGAGTCCAGAGGCAGTAGGCTGATATACTCAGTGTTAAAAGGAAGAAAAGAAACCAAAATAAGCAGTCAACCAAGAATCCTAACAACAAAACTAGATTAAGACATTTAAACTGGAAATTAAGAGATTCCCGGATAAACGAAAGCTGAGGCAGTCTGTGACCACCAGACCTGCCCTACAGGCAGCAGTCTTGCAAGGTTGAAATGAAAGGGCACTGGACAGTACCAGGAAGCCACATGAATAAATAAGGGCCTCAGCAAAGGTAAACACATGAACCATTATAAAAGCCAGTATTATTTTACCTTTGGTTTCATACCCACATTTTGTTTTCTACATAATTTAAGAAACTAATACATTTAAAATAATTACTGGTTTATGGTTTATGGTTTGGGGCACAGAATGTATAAAGATGTGATTCTGTGACAGCAACACTTGCACCTAGGGAACCACTGATCTTCTTCCTGTCTCTATACTTTTGCCTTTACCAGAAATTTCCAATAAAGTTATAGATTATATAGTCTTCTTGAACTGGTTTGTCTGAGCGTGACTTACTTTTCAGATTTTTGCATGGTGATGCATGTACCAGTACTTCTTTCTGTTTTACTGCTAAATAGTATTCCATTATATGGATATAGCACAATTATTTATCCACTTACCACTTAATGTACATTTTACTTGGTGTGTGTTAGTGTAGCACTGTGATTTTAATTTGTATTTCCTCTGACAACGCTGAAAAACTTTTTCATGAATTTGTCACATTCATATAACTTCTTTAATAAAGATCTTCTATTTTTTTATTAGGGTGTCTGGCTTATTTTTGAGTTTTAAAAATTATTTATACATTACAGACTCAAGCCCCTTATATATATATTTATTTATATATATATCTATATATCTCTGAATACATTCTGCCATTTGCTATACTGTTTCATAATTTTCTCAGTGGTATCTTTTGAAGAGCAAAAGTTTGCCATGTTTTAAATTCTGTAATGAAAATTTAAAATATGCTTCTAAAGACTAGGGAATAAAAGATATTTGCAATGTAATACTACAATTAAAAAAACAGAATTCAAGCTATATTCTCAGTATGACTCTATGTAAGGTTTATATATGCTACATGTATGTATCTCTATAAATATACACACACACATATACTTAGAAGGGAATACATCAAAATGCGAAAAAGTGCTTACTGAAGAGTTTGTGGGATTACAGGTAATTTTTATTCTTTTCCTTTTTAAACCTTTTTCAGATTCTTCCCAGTGGCAAGTCAGCACTCTCTGAAAATGACCTGAATACATTTCTTAAAGATCAAACCAGTTCATCATCAGCTACACTCAGGACTTCAGAAATGATCAAGGTCAAATAACATCTGAAGGTAATCAAGATATGAATGCTATATTTATCAAAAGAAAAAATACAAGATATGATTCTCGTTTTAAAACAAAAGCTAGACACAGGCACCTCCTAAACATCCCTGTCCCAACAGAGTTTGATGGAAACAAACTATAATAACGATGGAAGGTTCTTTCTACTGCTCCATTCAGTAGCCACAAGCCACCGTACGGCAATGGCTCGTGACTCTAAAACAGTGGCACTGAACATGCCTGAGAAACTGAAATTTCAATTAAAGTAAGCACACATGGCCAGTGGCTACCACACTGGTCAGCACAACTTGAGGGGGGAAAAACCAACCAGATTCATGTCTTTACTGCCCATTCTCCTCCTCCTTCCAGTCATTCAGTAATTTACTGATATTCTATAGTCTCTCATCTCTCCCTAAACATCTATCAAATCATAGCTTAAAAAAGATCATATATTATTCCGCTAATGGGTATTTACCCAAGGGAAATGAAAACACTACTTCAAAAAGATATCTGAACCCCTATACTTATGGCAGCATTATTTACAATGACCATTTCCTTCATTTATATACACAGAGGGATGGGCAGGGGGAGGGAGAGAGGGAGAGAGTGAGTATTACTTGGCCATAAAAAAGAATGAGATCTTGCCATCTGCAATAACATGCATGGACCTAGAAGGGATTATGCGGACCTAGAAGGGATTATGCTAAGTAAAATAAGTCAGACAAAGCAAGGCGAATACCACTGATTTCTCTTATGTGTGGATTCTAAAAACCAAAACAAACAGCAGAAACAGACCCATATATATATAGAGAACCGATGACTGCCAGAGGGAAGGGGTTTGAGGAGGGGGGGAGGGGCAAAATGGGCGAAGGGGAGGACGAGGTACAGGTTTCCAGTTATGGAATGAGTAAGTCCATATGAATGGTACAGCATATGAATTATAGTCAGTGGTACTCTAATAGTGTTATATGATGACGGATGGTAACTGTTTATGGTGAGCATCACATAAGTAAAGAGCTGTCTGTCAAATCACTACGTTATACGCTGGAAACTAACGTAACACTGTGTGTCAGCTATACTTCAATAAAAAAAAAAAGTGGGAAAAAAAACTCATATACATTAAGCTTCCTATACATTCTCTTGAGAATGAGAACAAATGAAGAGTACCAATTACTCCAAGATTTTCTGAGTAAAACCAGTTAGCCATTAAGATATAGCCCAAACCCTATTTACTTTTCCGCTACCTAATTCTTCAAGGGTAATCTGAGTTTCTGCTCAGAGCTGCTCAGTCACCTGCCATCTTTTTTCTTTTTATCTTTGTTCTTCCTCTTGTGGAAAAGCAAAAAGAGTGGAAAAGCAAAAAGAATGGAAAAGAAGTTGAAGTGACACAATTTTATCAACAACATCACTCTAGCAAGTAATAAATAGACTGTACTTGCTAAAGCAGGATTACGCTAGCAAAAACACAGACATATATAGTAAGTTATCCTGTCATTTAGAGGTATTAATGTCATGCTGACTTTGTTTCCGCTTGCCCTGGTATAAAGCATGTTTTTTCTTTCACTTACATTACTAGGAAGCTAAAAAGTATACTTAGGGCTCACAAATAACTAACTTAACCTGGTGTTAATTCCTTCTGGTATCTTATGAGTTTATATAAAACTCATATATATAGGTATATATATATATTTTTTAACTGCTCAGAGTCAATCCTAATTTTTTGTACTCTAACACTTTTTAAAACTTTGTTCAAGATTAACAAAGTTATAAAACAGAATACAAATTGCTTAAACAGATATTCCAGTTTCAGAATATCTTCTTACCTCTAATAATGTCCAAGTTAAAGGGGCCAAGATCCTTTTTATCTGAATTAAAAAAAAATCATTTGAAAAAATAGAAACAATATCATTTTTAAACAGTGTGATTGTATTATGCTTCTCCAAACACAAGATTCAAAATTAAGATCAGTCACATCTTTTATTAGCTATTTCCTATTCTGATTAGATTATCAGTGTTTTTCCTCTCATTTATGCTGTTTTAAATGATCTAACATACCTTGCATTTCCATGTTCTTGAAAATGTTGTGCTCTTAATTGGAATGCCACGAACAATGATGATGCTATTGCCAATAATTGGTTTCTCTCACTCTCTGTTAACTTGTGTCCTAAGGGAAATCAATCAATCAATCACATACATCATGTTAGTACCCAGTGCTTTTATCTTATAGAACTATTAGTCAGGCAAATCAATATTTTATCAAACATCTATTATGGAGCTAGTATCGTCCTAGGCACTGGGCATGCAGTGGGGAGGAGAGGGAGCAAGACTGCTCAAATAAGACAAAAAAAATCCAAGAGGGATCTATCAACTAGTTTTGGAAATTCAGTAATAGACCCCTCAATGGCCTGATTAAACCACACTCTTATAGGCTTTGAGAAGTTCCTGATTGTCTGCAACACTTAAGTAGTGATGAAAACATCTCATATGATCCCATAATTACCCTATATGAGGATTACAAAAATTTGGTCTCAGTCTTCTCAAAACATAGTCTGTAAGAGCAACTCTCGGTTCCGCCGCCCTCTTTCTCTTCAACGAGGTGGCGGAGCAGTTTGGTGGCGGCAGCCTTGCGGATTCGCGCCAGCAGACGCAGAGATGCAGATCTTTGTGAAGGCCCTCACAGGCAAGACCATCACCCTGAGGTCGAGCCCAGTGACACCACTGAGAATGTCAAAGCCAAAATCCAAGACCAGGAGGGCATCCCGCCTGACCAGCAGTGTCTGACTTTTGCGGGCAAATAGCTAGAAGATGGCTGTACTCTGTCAGACTATAATATCCAGAAAGAGTCCACCCTGCACTTGGTGCACTTGGTGCTTCGCCTCTGCATCATCGAGGCTTCCCTCTGCCAGCTGGCCCAGAAATACAACTGCGACAAGATGATCTGCCGCAAGTGTTATGCTCGCCTGCACCCCCGCGCTGTCAACTGCCGCAAGACGAAGTGCGGACACACCAACAACCTGCGCCCCAAAAAGGTCAAATAAGGCCCCTCCACTGGCTCTTCCTTTGCTGCAGGGCGGCCTCCTGCCCAAGCCCCAAGGCCCAATAAAGTTTCCCTTTCACTGACTGGAGCAGTAAAAAAAAAAAAAAAAAAAGAGCAATTCTCAAAGTGTAGCCTGGAGACTACTGGGAGTCCCCAAGAGCCTTTGGGGGCCTGTAAGGTCAAAACTACTTTCATAATCGAGCCCAAGTCAGGCATGGAGCCTGCTTAGGATTCTCCCTCTGCCCCTGCCCCTCCAACCCTCCCACGCTTGCATGCACATGCATGCACATGCTCTCTAAAAAAACGAACAAACAAAAAGTGATGATCTACTCCAACCTCCATGCAGTACGAATGTCTCTTCTACAGTACTGTTTGACAGATGGTTATCTAGGATCTATAAAACTCCAACACTTACAAACTGAAAACTCTTCCAAAGATTTCTAAATCATTTGACTGTTACTTCTCATACTGAGTCAGACTGTTTGTGACTTCCACCCAACTTTTCCAATCTGAAGTAACACCAAATAATTATATTCTTCTAATTCTCTTCTTTCTTACACTTGTACATTACCCATCTTGAAGGATATAGACTGCAATTAGACACCCTGCCCACCATAACTAATCTTATGATAATGGGTTCTAGCATGAGGCTACTCCTGATTTCAAATCAGAGGGGCCTTGATTCCTGGTGTCCTCTTATGGCCTGATGCCCATGACATGTCTACCCTGGCTCTGACTTTGGACTCCTTCTGAATGTTAATGTTCATTACTATGCCCTCTGGTTTTTACCTTGCTGAAATCTCTGGCCCAGCTGTTCCTGTTGTCTGGTAATACATGTTCCAAATGTTGTTCTAACTAGATTAGACTCAAATCCGGCCTACCCCTTTGGACCCGAAAGCTGGTCCAAGGCAGAAAGGGGCCCTGACTGAATCTTGGGTTTGAGATGAAGATCACAGTGATCAATATATGGTATGCTCTACCAACTACAAAACTAACCCTTCTGTGCTAGACACAGTCAACAAATAAATACAAATCAGTGCCTAGAGCTCAACTGGGCCAAACTGATGACAGCTGCCTTATTCCTTATTAATACATCTCCAATTCTCCAGGCTAACCACCTACAGTTCCTTCAAAGTTCTTTACACAAGATGTATTTCTCATACCATCTCTAATAAGAATATGATTTTCATCATCATAATCACTTTCTTTTGCGCACACACACAAAAAAATGGAAGGATAGTTTATTTTAGTTCTTTTCTAACAACGGTAACATTTACAAATTGTGAAATAACAGACATTAAAATGTAAAGGGCTTTGTCTAGTATCAGAACCATGCGGAGGTAGTCTGTGACTAGGGGTTATATAATCATACTGTGGCTCAATACAAGATATTATTAGACTATGCTTATAGCATATAATAGCATATATTAAAAAACTTATTTTAGTTTTTAAAAAATATATCTGCTATTTTTGTAGGTTCCAAGGTATAATATACAGTAATTTTTTAAAATTACAAAAAGTCCAAATGTGAAATTTCAACAATTTGCAATTGACATATGAAATCTAAGAAAAAAAATCCACGTTTTAGCCATTTAATGGACACTGACCACACAATAATAATTTAAAAAGAAAACTAATTTTTTTTTCACAACAGCTTTCAAGTTTATGGACCAATTAAAATTTTTTAAAAATGCTAAATTAGGGCTAAGCATTTTGCAAGAGACACAACATTTTACATAACACTATCATATCATTAGTTTTCTTTTTTTTTTTTTTTTTAAAGATTTTATTTATTTATTTGACAGAGAGAGAGACAGCGAGAGAGGGAACACAAGCGGGGGCGTGGGAGAGGGAGAAGCAGGCTCCCCGCAGAGCAGGGAGCCCGATGTGGGACTCGATCCCAGAACCCTGGGATCATGACCTGAGCCGAAGGCAGTCGCTTAACCGACTGAGCCACCCAGGCGCCCCATTAGTTTTCATTAGAAATCTTTTTGAGGGACTCTTGGGTGGCTCAATCAGTTAAGCGCTGGACTCCTGATTTCGGCTCAGGTCGTGATCTCAGAGTCCTGAGATCAAGCTCCATGCTGGGCAGAGACTGCTTAGGATTCTCTCCCTCTCCCTCTCCCCCTCCTGCTGCCCCGCCCAGCCCTCCTACCCCCATTCACGTGCATATGCACTCTCTCAAAAAAAAAAAAAAAAAAAAAATCTTTTTAGATCACTTCAGGGGTGCCTGGATACGCATCTGCCTTCAGCTCGGGTAATGATCTCAGAGTTCTGGACTCGAGCCCTGTGTTGGCCTCCCTGCTCAGCAGGGAGTCTGCTTCTCCCTCTCCTTCTGCCCCGCCCCCACGCTCATTCTCGCTTTCTAATAAATAAATAAAATCTTCTAAAAAAAGATCACTTCAATCCCTAGGCAGTAACTAGACTCCTCGATTTTATTCCAATTGTTTTTGTGTTTTATGTCTTATAATTAATCTTTATCTGGGATTCATTTTTGTATTTGGCATAATTTAAGGGGCTAAGATTTCATAAAAAGTAAGAGGCAAAATTCCCACATATACTAATTTCTGTTTATGAGCTCCCTATTCCATTACACTGACATATTTATTCATTTTTCTGTTTTCTGTTTTCAAGTACTTCCATTGTCACACTTTACATCATATTGTTTAGAGAGGCTCAGCAATACATTTTAATACACAAAAGGCCAATTTTTATCATTTTTCATAATTTTCTTGGCTATTTTCAGAAATTTATGAATACATATAAACTTTTTAATCACTTAAGGTAGTGGACCTTGTGACTCTAACTGACAGTACATAAAATCTGTGTATCAGTTTGGGAAAGACTGGCACACCTATCCTTTTGAGTCCCCAAACAATAACTGCTGTGTTTTTCCACCTCTTCGCATCTTACTTCTTTATCCTCGGCAAGATTTTACAGTTTACAGAATCATATAGGTTCTACGTCTTCCCTATTAAATTTCTCCCCACCATTTTACAAGATACTACAGTTAATATGAACAGGGTTGGCTCTTTTCCATTTTCATTTCAAGCTGGCTCTTACTAACAAAAAGAAGAGACACTAACTTTGCATGCTTACCTTGTTGAATTCAGCCACCTTGCCAAATGTGCTTTTAGTAAGCCTAGCAATTTTTAGTAGTATCTTCTGGGTTTTCTAGGGACAAAATTATAAATAGAAGAAGAGAAAATGTTTTCTTTTTAAAATATTTAAATGAGCTTTTTTTCTTTTGTTGGACTTTTTGATCCTCTAAAACAATGATTGATAATAATGGTCCTTTTATAGAATTCATTTGTTCCTGACTTTAAGGGAAATTTTCATAGCATTTCCTTTAAAATTATGTTTGTTATTCGTTTTCAGTAAGTAGGTTTTTAATCAAATTTAGTTTAATTTTATTTCTGATTTCAGAGTGTTTTAATTAGAAAAGGCAACTGAATTTTTACAAACACCTGTTTAGCATTTTTTTTTTTTCTGGCAAGCCATCAGTTTTTATGTTTTTCTAATTGCAATGGATACCATTAACAAGCTTAGGGTTTTTTTAGCTTTGAGGTACCACTTGCATACAAAATGGGCCCATTTAAGTGTGCAATTCAAGAGATATGACAAATGGGTATGTCCATATAAAACATCACAACCGTCTATTTAGAATTTTCCACTACTCCAAAATGCTCCCTTGCATCTCTCCAGTCAAGACCTCTACCCTGCTTTCCCTCCCTGGCCTCAAGCAACTAAATTCTTTTCTGATTTCATATAAATGGAACCAGACAGTAAGTACTCTTTTGTGTCTGTCTTCTTTTGCACATAATATTTTTGAGATTCGCCAGTGTTTCTGAACGCATCAGCAGTTTCTAACATTTGAACGTTAGGAAGTATTCTTTGGCATGAATATACTGCAATTTGTGTAGCCACACACTCCCTGAGGGCTTTCAAAGTAAGTGGGAAGGTGTGATTTGGTTCTAAAAATGAACTCCGGCTACTGAGTGAAGATGAACTGGAAAGTGCAAAGGTGGGAGAAAGGAGGTCCGTGAGAAGCTGTTCGGAGTCCAGGCAAGAGGGCGGCAGCTCAGGCTGGGGTGGTGTGCTAGAGTCTGGCACTGAATGGAGACAAGCCTGCATTCAATTCCCAGCCTCACCTGAACAAGCGACGGCAAGTGCACGGCGCTAAGGTTTGTGAGCAGGTCCACATCTGGGAAAACCTGCAGTTTCGATGAGGGGGTTGAGAACACCTGCTGCCTGTGACCTCCCAGCAACGAAACCCCCACAAGGGCAGCAAGTCTTTTCGCTGACTGAGGAATCCTAAGCACCTAGAACTTTGGGATGTAGATAAAGTGTATTTAAATACTTCTGGATTCTTCCTATCCCTTTGTCAAGTGTGAAGGTAAACAAGAGAACGCTGTCATCTGACACTTGTTTTTCACCTCTGCCACCCCTGATTGAGAACATTCACAAGCACGATCCTGGGAGTCTGGCGGGCCTGAACAGTGAGGTGGCAGAAACCCCGAGAACCTCCAGGCACACAGGACAGACACGGCCTCACACTCCAGTGGTAGATGTGTTCAACAGCAGCAAGGCACTTCCACTTCAAAGTTAGAACCCTAGCCTGAGAGGAGTTCTAGGAGTTTCTCCAATCCATCTTTTGAAACCTTCAGGAGCATTACAGCTTGATACCTCTGCTGCACTCTCTGGTGAAGACAGGCTGGGAAAAGGTACAGCTCTTAATTTAAAAACCCTTAGTCTTTTTGAAACAGTTTCCAGTATCCTAAGACCCTAGACCACTACCTTTAACCTAATAGATTCAGTAAATATGAAAGAAAGCAGAAAAACTTCCTCCTCACAATCAGTCCTCACCTTCGTAGCCTTTGTGGGGATTGGGGTGTATGTTTGGGGGGGATTTCAAACAAAAGCCCCAAACCCCAAATAATGTTTAGGTTCTCCCACCGCTACTCATTAAGTTGCCGGTTACCACATGGAGGTCACATCACAGAGTAGCACCCACCAGGTCTGTGATACACCTCTGTAAACCTTGTGCTATTATCACCCCCATGTGCATGACCCAGTTTTTAAGAAGCCTGATCGGAGTCTCTTAAGTGGCTTTAGTTCTGTCCTCTATTTTTAACAGTCATCTGGTGCCTCCCTTCCAATCTAGTGTTGTCTTAAATGATGCTGACAGATACCTGATCCTGAGCCATGCGTGTTCTCTCTTCGTGGGATGTGGCTTTGCTGATCATCTGCTTCATGTGTAGGCTTCATGTGTTGGGGGATCTGTAGGTAATCTCTCTATGGCCAGTTAGGTTTCTCAGAGAAGAATATTCCACCACTGTGACTGTGAGTACCTGCCTGACTGCCTGCCAGTACTTTGGGAACCAAGTGGGGAATGACGTTTGGGAGAGGGGGCATCACCACATTCAGTATGTCCACACTCACTCAATCCTCTGTCCTCTGGTGTAGAGGGCATCTTATTCTCTACGGAGAAAAATCTCAAAGCTTTTTCCAGATGGGAGAAGAACCACCCTCCTCTAAAGAGTAAGGGATGGAATACAGAGAAATTCTTCCAGAGGTTTTAGACCAGTAGTCTTACTTACAGGAATTTCCCAAGCTATCTGAACCTAATAGTGGCTAAGACTCCTGCAGGTTTCCATGGTGACAATGAGCTATTGCCCCGTTTTTCACGTTGTCAGCTTAGGATTCAACTTTCTTAAGTTGCTAAGTCAGTTAAGAATCACCTTTTGGCTCTTCATTTTCCAGAATGCTACCTCTTCTTTTTGTCCTCATGGACTTGCGTCTTTTAAAAGACTAAATTCAGGGGTGCCTGGTTGGCTCAGTCAATGGAGCTTGTGACTCCTAATCTTAGGGTCATGAGTTCCAGTCCCACATTGGGTGGGGAGCCTACTTAAAAACAAATAAATAATAAAAATAATAAATACTAAAAGCAAGTCAAAGGTTGGGGAAAAATATTTTAAGATTTTATTTATTTTTGAAAGAGAGAGACAGCATGAGTGGTGGGAGCAGAGAGAGAAGCAGACTCCCCCCACTGAGCAGGGAGTCCATTTCGGGACTCGATCCCAGGCCTGAGACGAAGGTAAACACTTAACCGACTGAGCCACCCAGGCGCCCTTTATTTTCTAAATTTTATTTATTTGTCAGAGAGAGAGCGACCACAAGCAGGGGGAGCAGCAGGCAGAGGGAGAAACAGGCTCCGCGTTGAGCAGGGAGCCCAATGCGGGACTCTGGGATCATGACCTGAGCCAAAGGCAGACACTTAAGCACTGAGCCACGCAGGCATCCCGAAATGTGTATACTTAACCTGTCATCTTTACCTCAAATTGGTTAAAGCACTTTTTTCAGTTATTTCCTCAAAAAAGGTATATATAATGATATATTTCTGAATCTTTATTCTAAAATCTCTTTCCATAATTGAGAAGCAAAGGATATGTTAGTTGGGTATAGTACTCTTGGGTCAAGTTCTTTCTAATGAAGTAGATATCTTAAGATTTTCTCATTTCCAGTATATGGAGTCTGAAGATGATTCTCTGCATATGACTTGGTGTTTCTTTTTTCTTTCTAGAAGCTTTAAAAATGTTTTGTTCTTGATATGCCTACAAGAGCTACTTTTTATCATTAATCTTGTCTGAAACTCAACGAATCTTTCCAATGACACTTCAAGGTTTTCTCAAGAACAGTGAAAAGAAAAAAAAAAACCCCGATTATTACTTTTAAAATTAACCTTCCTTTATTTATCCATTTTCTCTTCATGAACTATTATGTACATACAAAATCTCTCGGGTCTTCCTTCTACACCTCTGCTTTCACACCTTATTTCCTTCACTTTACCTTTCTACTACATATTTTGAGAAACTTCCATTTATTCCTTAGGGTCACTAATTTGGTTCTTAGAAGTGGCCATCCTGCCTTTCACTTTGCTGAAACACTTCTAAAAATCAGGTCTTAGTTCATTAAAGTCTTTCTCCTCTAATTTAATGTCCTTAATTAAATTTTCTTACTATTTTTCAGTAAGCTCAGTCATTTGACTCTCATATGAGTTCTAAAACACCTCCCATCCTCAGGGATTCCTTGAGGTCTTCCACCTTAGATGGTAATCCTTTTCCTTTGTACTCATGGCTCTGTTTGCTCTCAATAGTCATGTCAAAGGATTAGGCACCAGTTTGCTGGTAAATGATTAACAACCAACTTGGGTATGAAGAGAAGAGAAACACACCAGTGTGCAGAATTTGCAGTTTCTTTACTGTAAGTACTTTCTCCAAGGCTGATTTCCAACAATCAGCATCTCATCAGAAAGAACAGATTCAGAGATGAGCAGCAGTGCCCTAGAAGAGTCCTTGGAGAGGAGCTACAATGGTCTAAACACTGCCTCATCCTTGAGGTCAACCTTGATTCCCTTGATCAGAATTGGTTACTTTTTTTTCTGTGCTCCAGACATTTTGCCTCTATCTTCACTTAGCACTTATTTTGTCCTGTAGTGTAGTTAGTTCTTTATATATTTATTTCTCTTGTGATATAAGCTCCTAAGTGCAAGGAAAATACATTATTTGTTTTTCAATTTCTTCGAGAGCCTACAGCAATTCTTCATTGAGTGATTTTAATGACTCAAAGGCAACACAGGAGTCCAAGTATCCAAGTACCACTATCACCAGCTAGACCCCAAGACATGATCTTTACTGCCCACCTATTTGTGCTCACCAACCTCTGGCCCAAATTTTTCCTTACACTCTTCTTTCTAGTTTCTCTCTTAACTCAGACAAAAGACTCTACAGGCATAAAATCCTGTGATGGAAACCGAAACTAGCCCTCAAGCAATAACGACTGCCTAAAGAGTTCCAGCTGGCCAGACCACCCAGACCAGTTTGAAATCAACCCCGGACTCAAACCTGAGCAGATGGACATTGGAATGACAGTTATCCTTACTTTTTTGTACTAAAATCTCCACCAAAGGAAGAACACAAGCCTTGTTTACGTAATATACAATGTATGTACAGGCATGTTTCCTTATGGCACATGCGTGACCTTATGCCCGTCTTTACATACTATGACAAGGCTCCCTATCTAAATATTCATCCTAACCCTAAATAATAGGAACCCATGCACCCATGCTCAGAGAGTCACAGCTTTGGAAGTTACTCCCCGTGATCTCCTTATTTGCTGCAAATAAAGTATCCTTTGCGTGACAACTCCACCTGATGTGGTTTCTATCTGTGACTCACCAAGGAGCAAACTCACATTGATTTGGTTACACCACTTTTAAAGGTACAGAAATAAGTGACTAAATTTAATGGTAAAGAGAGAAGTGTAATTAATGGTATATTACTTGTGTTGAATCAAATTTTTACTAAAGATATGCAACTTTCCAGAAGAGAAAAGTTAATTCTGATCATTTCCTTTGATGCAGCAAGAGGTTAAACTGTAGCAAGGCAGCAGAGAAAGGAGTCCAAAGTGTTCATTACAGGCCAACTGAAATGATAGTTCTTAAAATATCTTCTTCCTCATTTTCCCTTTATTCCAAAATCAAAATATTATCTTCCCCATTTTTCATTTATTTTTCAGAATCAAGGAACAATAGCATTTCAACATCAGAATCTAGTAAGTATATATGAAGAACATTTTCCTGTGTAGCCTATGTTTTAGTTTTAAGCACAGTCATTCCAAAGGTCAATCTTAGAACCTTTAGTAACACTGTCCTAGTCTACAAATAAATTCAGGATAATAAACATATATAATAGAAAATTTTAGTGCAGTCATAAAAACAGGCACTTGCCTGTGAACAGTGCCTAGGATAGTTGGACAGATGGGAAGCAGACGGGTAATCCCAAAGGGGCAAAATGACCCGGCCTCAAACATATGGAGAAGATCCTGGATTAACTTCAGTGGCCACTTCCTGCTGTCTCTTTCAGGCACATATATCAAACAATCAAAGATGATACAGTTTAATATATCAAATACCTGCTCTAGGGAAAAACAGGGAGGGAGAAAGAGAGTGATAGGAAGAACAAGAGACAGTAGCCATTCAGAGAAGAACAGACATGAAAATAATATGAGGGAAGACAGTAAGAGGTCCACATTAAGAATGGCAAAGCTAGGTGTGTATTTTTGAAGTGCTTATAGGCATTCTAAAACAATATATAGCATACTCTAAAACCCTGTATGATTTATGATTTTGAATCCTACCAGAACTGAACGAGTACTGAAACAGGGGGAGGTGGAAACTCTATGTTCAATTACTGGCCATTTATTGTATTTTATATTATATACTTTATTACATTACTGGCCATTTAGCCTTATCACGCTCTCTGAGCTTTTGTTTCCTCACATGTAAAATAAAGGCTGAGATTAAATAATGGTCCTTCTAACAACTTATAACAATTTTTAAAACTGTTCCTATCTTATATGAGCATTAAGAGAATTAGACTGTCCATGCTGATAATGCCCTATCAAAACAGAAATGTAATATATTAAGTTTACCCTGGAAAATGGCAATGTTAGGTTTTTAAGTAAATTTCTGAGTTCTCCTAAGAACGTGGAACATTGGGGCGCCTGTTCTGTAAAATCTAAACTAAGAAATTGCTTTGTAAATGTATTCAAAAGCCCAATACATGGAGTTGACCTGAATCTATACACAGCCCCTAATATGACTGAGTCATCTTACACACTAAAATACTCTAAATGGATCTAAAGAACCCTTGCCATTTGTGAGAAAAAAATCTCATCCTCACATATCCCCAAATTCATCAGAAACATATGCAGATACTTCTGGCTTTTACTGGAATAACATTTCCATTAAGTCACATGGAAGTCCTATTGGTTTATCTCACATATTAACCACGTTTTTTTTGTTGTTTTTTTAATTTTTTTTTTGAAGATTTTATTTATTTGAGAGAGAGAGAATGAGAGAGAGAAAGAGAGAGAGAGCACATGGGGGGGGGAAGAGGGAGAAGCAGACTCCCCGCTGAGCGGGGAGCCCGATGCGGGACTCGATCCCGGGACTCCAGGATCATGACCTGAGCCGAAGGCAGTCGCTCAACCAACTGAGCCACCCAGGCGCCCCTTAACCACGTTTTTAATGCTCACTAATGGGTTTTCTCGGTCTCTCACTTGAGCAATTTTTCTACCACCGGAAACACTCACAGGTAACTTCAGAATGCTAAATTTCACATTCCCCTCATTACTTTATTAAAAGCTTCATTTTATGGATAAAAACAATCTTCTTAAACATCTTCATTTTCATTAATAGGAATAGCATGTGGTATTCTGAAATTTTTAGTGCTAATTTTCATAAAGTTTTAATCATTAGAGTTCCTGCATATACCCATATAATGTAGCAGCAGGGAATACAAATTTGAATTGGCTTTCAGAAACCAGAAGATCAGGTAGGCTAATGCTCTGTCTACATGTTTTACTTCAACACTGGACTCATACCACATTCCACATAGCTGAATTCCTCACTCAACAAAATGATGGATTATTGCACATTCATGAGTCACTCATGAATACTCAAAATCACGAATGTCAATAGTCTAGGATACTCTATGTTAATAAATCTAGTACAGTATGGGCTAAAGGCCTTAATTTCAAAACAGAAAAGTTATACATTAAAATAAAGTATAAAAGTAATAACTTTAATACAGTAAAATACTTCAGTGCATACAAACCTTTAAAGCCATCAGGATATACATCAGAAAGAAATTTAGTGTTGATGTCTCCTTCTATAAAGCGTGAGTTGATTATCACCTCTCGGAGTAATGCAATATTATGTGTAACTCCTAAAAAAAAAAAAAAAAAGATATCAGATTGAATTAGAGAACGAGTCAGTTAGAAGTCTCTTACTATCCAGAGAATCTGTGTCTTATGACCATGCAAGAACCAGACAAGATTATTCATCTCCTCGACTTCAAGTAATAACAAAAAGTGTCTGAAGCTATGGTAGCAATAAAACACCAAATGCAAACCTAAGAAGCTTATGCTGCCTAGTCAGTTCAATAGGGAAATTAATGTCTTTTCAGTAAATGGTACTGAAACAACTAGATATCCATTTGGGAAAAAAGAAAAACCCTAACTCAGACCCATACACCAAAATTAACCCACACTGGATCACAAATCAAATGTAAAACCTAAAACTGTAAGACTTACAGAAAATACAGGAGAAAATTCTGATTCTTGAGGTAGGCAACAGATTCTTGGGTAGTACACGAAAACCGTGAGCCACAAAAAAAGTGTACTTTATCAAAATTTAAAAGTCTGCTTCAAAGGATACAGTTAAGCAAATGAAATGGCAAGCTGAGAGAAAATGTTCACAACACATGTATCAGACAAAAAAATTTGCATCTGGAATATATAAAGAATGCTTAAAACACAGTAAGATGACAGAGCAAAAAATGGGCAAAGGATCTGAACAGACATTTCACAAAAGATGATACACAAATGAGAAGTTGCTGCACACCACTATCATCAAAGAAATACAACGAGATGCCCCCAAACACCAAATTAAAGTGGCTAAAGGTTAAAAGACAGAAACAGCACGTCAGTGGGGATGTGGCAGGACGGAAGTGTCACACCCCGTGGTTGGGATATAAATGGCACAGTCCCTTGGAACTGCTTGGTAGGTTCTTAGAAAGTTAAACATACACTCACACATATGACTCAGACAAGTCACTCCTAAATATCTGCCCAAGTTAAATAAAAACACAGACCTATACAAACAGTTATACACAAAAGTTATTAGCTTTATTTGCCATAGTCAAAACTGGAAACAATCTAAATGTCAATCAATAGATGAATGAATTAGCAAAATGTAATTTGTCCATTCAATGGAATTCTATTTAGCAATAAAAAGAAATGAATTACTAAAATACACAAGGATGAATCTCAAAATAATACACTGAATTTAACGAGACTACTGTAGGAGTCCATTAACATAAATTTCAGAAAAGTCTCAACAACATACAGTGACAGAAAGCAGATCACCTGGTTGCACTGGGACAGGGATAGAAAGGTGGTGGACTGCAAAGGCAATGAGGAAACTTTTGGAGGTGACGGAAAGATAGATACAATAGCAATATACGTTTAAAAGATAGTATCTTGACTGTGGTGATAGCTTCACAGATGGACACATATGTCAAAACTCATGCAACTGAATACTCTAAATATGAGAAGTTCATTTTATGTCAAGTATACTTCAATCAGTAGAAGAGGAGGAGAAAGAGAGAAAGAAAGAAGGGGAAGGTAAGGGAGAAAAGCTTGTGATCCAATAGGAAACTCAGAAACACTGAGCCTAATACACAAGGACTCCTACAAAGTTAAAATAGGTAACTGCCGGGCACCTGGGTGGCTCAGTCGGTTAAGCGACTGCCTTCGGCTCAGGTCATGATCCTGGAGTCCCTGGATCGAGTCCCGCATCGGGCTCCCTGCTCGGCGGGGAGTCTGCTTCTCCCTCTGACCCTCCCACCTCTCATGTGCTCTCTCGCTCTCTCTCCTTCTCTCTCAAATAAATAAAAATCTTAAAAAAAAAAAAAAATAGGTAACTGCCACAAGAAGGATTCAAACAGTATTGGGTGAGTTCTGTGAGACAGAAGGACTTTAGGAAGAGAGTATTTGATCTTGGTCACGCATATCACAAAGATGTAAAGAGGACTAAAAGGGAGGATGAGAGCATGTCAAATCCAAGGGAAGCGGGAATTCGATCAGGCTTCCTCAAGAGGAGAAGGACTAGAGCATGACAGAGCTGCATTAATGTGAGGTTTACTAATTCCTTCCAATTTCTTCATCCCACTTCCTTACCCACTTCCTCATCTATACCATTCTGCTGCATAACAAACCCAGAAAGCCTGATTCTGATCTTGCTTCAGTCTTACAGAGTGCTCACTTTCACAAAAATTATTCCCAAGTAAGCAAAGAATCAGACCCTCAGGCTCAAGCACCAGATCTACCCCTCACCTTGGGGAAGCGATTTTGCCTCTCAAAGATTTAGTCTGTCATCTGTAAAATGGTGATCCCAACAGAACCTATTTTGCATTATCATCATGAGGTAACGCTTAAGGCAATGCCAGGCACTCAGGAAGGTGCATTAATGTTGTGTTCACTGATCCTTCCAAAAGAGAACGGATGCAGAGCAGAAGACAGCGCGCAGTT
The DNA here is from genome assembly GCF_002201575.2 of Neomonachus schauinslandi. Classification (NCBI taxonomy): domain Eukaryota; kingdom Metazoa; phylum Chordata; class Mammalia; order Carnivora; family Phocidae; genus Neomonachus; species Neomonachus schauinslandi. The sequence goes on from NC_058405.1 coordinate 11,053,662, forward strand.
AATACACAGCAGACAGCAGTTGTGCTCCATCGGGAGTCTCCGCACTAACCTCTCTCCCTAACTTCCAGCTTCACATCCTGCACGAGTCCCGTTCCTCCGAAGTTTACAACTCTTTCTATCCACAGGACACAGCCATCCTAATAGGCAGCAGTCAGCAAACTCAGCCTGCAAATCCGACTGTCCCCTATTTTTGTAAATCAAGTGTTTCTGGAATACAGCTGTGTTTACATCCGATGTATGTGCTACAAGAGTCAAGCAGTTCTAACAAAGACCGTGTGATCCACGAAGTCGAAGTGGTTAACTCTCTAGTCCTTCCCAGAAAAGGTTGCTCCCATTTGCTGTAAGGTTTTCAGCAATGCTGACACTCTGAGCGAATTAATCGCTACCTATCAACATTGACTCTACACCTACTGCTCATGTGCAATTAGACATCACAGGAAAGAAAGTAAGAGCCAACATTGCATATGACAGTATGGCACCTGCTTTGGGGGAACTTTCAGGAACCAGTCACAGAATAAGAAAATTACAAGGAGAAAGGAGATTTAAAAATAAGAACATCGTGATCCAGAGAGACTGAATCATTTATCTAAAGTTTAGTAAAATAGAAATTACAATAGCAATATATGTTTAAAAAATATGGCAGCCTGTGGGTTTCCCCTAAAATGTGCTTTTCATTTTTCCTTAAATGTTCTGCCTTAGCAGAATGAAAGACCCCACAGACACAGACTCTACCTATCTGTCTTACAGCTGGACCTGACAAACTAATTCCTAGACGAGGGGCTGGAAGGTAGAGCAACGCATCCAACTCCGGCCTCACTTACTTGCAAAAAATTGCTTGGGCTTCCTTTCCTCCCTCTTCCTATGGGCTTCTTGATATGGCAGGAACTCAGCTCTGGAAATGAAGGTGTAGCAGAGCAACACGACGGGGGTGTGGAGGGGGAAGGGGTGTATCTCCTGGAATGACCACAGGACACAAACTTGCCCCATCAGCATAGACCAGCCAGACAGTTAAATGAGAAGTAAATAATTTTCAGGGAACCTGAGTGGCTTAAGCATCCGACTCTCAACCACCTGAGTGGTTAAGCATCTGACTCTTAATTTCGGCTCAGGTCATGATCTCAGGGTTTTGAGATCGAGCCCCATGTTGGGCTCTGTGCTGGGAGTGGAACCTGCTTGAGATTCTCTCTCCCTCTCTCTCCGCCCCTCCCCCTCAAACCCCCTTCTTAAAAAAAAAAAAATTAGCAAATAATTTTCTATCTTATTTATACCACTGTATTTAAGAATCTTTGTTACAGCAGGTTATCCTGTACTCTAATGTATACATATGGGGAAGAAGGGCATACCTTTCAATATGATTTCCCATCTCTGAGCCAACCAACTTAATACATCCACCTAGGCATTGCTCTAGGCATCTCTGCATATTAGACCATGCTACCTAGCAACCCTGTGCGAAACTCTGAGCATCTCTATTCCTGACTCAGAAGATACCAGGTGACTAAAACTTTTATAAAAACCAATTTTCAATCTATTCAAACTACCTCAAAACATTTAGAGAAAGTTCCAAATTAAAATATTAATGCTATTCCTTTAGCTAAACTTCCATGGAAGAAGTTATCACCTATAGACAATGACCTTGTAAATATCATTCATAGGACATGCCCTGGACAAAGGCACAGTTAACCCAACCTTGCTCTGTGGGTAATGACTAGAAGGGCTGTTGTAATTATGCCTATTTCTATGAGGAAAGTATTGGAAGGTATAAGAACCTTCTGATGACACAAATATACCTAACAAATCATTGCAAAAATGTGACATCTGCCTATATTATAGGTGATATTTGGGTAGATGAAAATGAAGAGCAATTGAAAGCAACATGCTAGGAGTGCTTAGAAAGACAAACTCAGTAAGTGGGAAATTAAAATAAAAGACTCCTTTTATTAAAAGAGGTCAGGCCACAAAAGAGAACAGAATCCCTTTGCTGTATGTTTTACAAACAGACAAAACTAAAGCACTTTTGAAGAAGAAATGGGTATGGCTCGCCAGAGAAATTTCTATGCATAGGTGACAAGAGATGTAGCATTCCAGGGAGAGGAAAATAGTGGAGACTTAAGGCAAATCTTCCTGGCTGGAAGAAGAAACAGAGAAAGAAAGATGGGTAATATCAGGGAGAAACTTAAAATATTTAAGAATTCTCACTGTTGCTGGGGCGTCTGCGTGGCTCCAGTTAGTGGAGGGTAGGACTCTCAGTTTCAGTTTAGGTCACAATCTCAGGGTCCTGGGATCAAGCCCCGCAGAGGCTCCACACTCAGGGCTCTGAGTCTGCATGGGATTCTCTCCCTCTCACTCCCCTTCCCCCTCTACTCCTTCCCCTGGTCTCATGTGTGCACACGGGTGCTTGCACTCTCTCTCTAAAATAAATAAATAAAATCTTTTAAAAAATATATTCTTACTGTTGTCAAAAGCAAATGGATACCACCAGGTATTTCTGTGGAGAGAAATGAAAGAAGGACACCATGGCCAAAGAGCATGAGCAAAGGAGAGAGTGGTGAACGTGAAAAGTCCAACAGGGGCGTTCAGGTCTGACAGCCATGCAAAGATTTTACTTCTCCTTGAGGGCAACCAGAATGGGTGACGCAGGGCAGGTACGACTAGGTTTGTGCTCCAGGAATCATGCTGGCTACTACTGGGAAGGGGGCTGGGGAGAGGGGGGAGTGAAGATGGAAAAAACCATTAGCTGACAACCGCGGAGCCTTGCTGAAAAATGGCAAGGCCTCTGACCACAGCCAGGGTGTGGGCAATACAGACAGAGAAAGCAGCTGGGCTTGAAAGAGATTCGGCAGGCAGAGAGGGCATGGTGACTTAGTGGATGTCAAGAATGGGGGAGATGGGGGCGTCAGTAGAACATGTGGCTCCCGATTTCAGAGTTCTAAGTTCAAGCCCCATGTTGGGTGTATAGATTGCTTAAAAATAAAATCTTGTATTTAAAAAAAAAAAAAGAATGGGGAAGATAAGTCCCTTCTGGCTCTGGCACACTACATGACAGAAGCCACCACTTCATGAAAAGAAACAGGTTGAAAGGAAAACATCTGATCCACTGTGGACAAGTTAAACTGGAGAAACCTGGGAGAGGAGACTGATGGTGTCCGAGGGGTTAAAGTTCAGAAGAGCAGGCCAATTAGAACGCAGATCCACCCAGGACATACAAAGCATGGAGGCAGACGTCCACATGGAGGAATTCAGAACGGGAAACAGAGAAACACAAGACAAAGCCAGCAGTATGTAACTTATTCCTAAATAATAACTGAAGTTTTAGAAAAAATAAGATACTAAAGAAGAAGCTGAAAAGGATGAAAATTAGAAGATCAAGGTGCAGCTGGATTTTATTTCCAAAAAAAGTGTTCTTACGTGCAAATTAATATTTCAGAATGTTTCCATTTGTAAGTTCACGTATAAATAAATAACTTAGAAAGGCAATCTAACTTTCAGGATTTTTGTCCTTCAGTTAAATAAAAATAATACTGTTTTAGACTTTTATATTTCGTATTTAACTTTACTGGCTCTCCCGTTACAGCCTAGTGATGGTATAAATTTTCCTGCTCTCCCGTGAGCCTGAGACTGTCTTCAGGAAACTCTAACGCAGATTTCAGAAATAATAATCGTCTGAACAAAAATAAGATTGTTTTCTGACACTCAGTGACCAATTTGTGACTGAGGACATCAAAAAATTAAAATGTATGCAGTTTTACAGGATAAATGATATGTTATACTTTTATTCTACATTCAAAGTTGAAAAAGTAAGCAATTTTAGAAAACGTAAGTCAAAGGAATTATAAGCAAATATTAATTTACATTTTGGATATCAAAGAGCAGAGCCATTCAAGCACACAAATGAAGCCTGGACTTTCAAAAATCTTTCTACTTGAATAGTAAATAGAGCATGAAAACAGACTTTTATCTTGCTAAAAGATGTTTCAGGAATAAAATTACTACACAAATGCAGTTTCTCTTTAAATGTTCTCTGAATAAAATATTACAATCCACTCATTATCTGATTCTCTTTCCGAAGGACTAGAAGATAAAACAGTAGCTAATGGCAGACAACCCAAATCTAGGGGCCTCACTGACTCCAAAGACTACTGTACATTAATTAGTTCTAAAGCCAAGTGGGGGAATAATCAAAAAAACTATTTGCTTTTCCTAAAAGCTCAAAAGACCAGATAGATGGAAAAAATCATGGAACTGTTAAGAGAGATCCTACACATCTGAAAGTTATCATTTTGTACGGAGTTTACTTTCTTTCCAAGTCCCAGGAAAGACAATGTTCTTTCAACTGATCCTTGTTCAAACATGAAGTCGGTTGTAGAGGTACTCTGAGATGTAGTTTATAACTTCAACGATATTATTAATCATATACTCATAAAAATTATGGCTCTGAGTTTTAGACAGGGAATTGAAAATGACCTCTGCCAAAGTTCACAGGGTCCCATCTGTATGGGAAGTCACGACCAGGCCACAGAGGAGAGGACCCCTAGGAGCAGCTTTCTCCTGACTACCTGCTGTTTCCAAAACACTGGCCAGACATTAGCTGCACACGCTGCCAGGATCAAACGGAGGCCAAAAGCCACTGCTTATTTCATGGGGACTCAGAAATTAACTTTAACCAAATTACATTTTTGCTCTCAAGATTTTTTATTTTAATAAAAGCTCACAATCAACTTGAGAAAAAAATATTATTTGAACAACTAAGCAGTCATCCAACAAGACAGTAAACTGTCCTTCCTTTTCTGCCCTTTACAAAACAATTTCTTTAAGCCCTCTATCCTTTAGAATTCATCAGATGAATAATATAGAATCACAAATACATCTGTTTTTATTCCTTAAATAAAATTCCGTAGCTTTGGGGGGAGAAGGCACATGCTCCTCGTCACCTATTTTTTTGAACTTTTTATTTTGGAATAATTGCAGAATTACAAAAAAAATCACAAAAATAGTATGAAGAATTATTGTATATCCTTCACCCAGAGTCACCAAATGTTAACATCTGTTAACACATTTATCATTCATTTTTTTTCCCGTTATACACACACACACACACACACACACACACACACACACACACTCTTTTCCTTACATATCTGGGAGTAAGTCGAAAACAGGATGTACTTTACCTCTACATACTTCAGTATTTCCTAAAACCAAGGTAAGTCTCTCATGTAATCACAGTTCAATGACCAGATCCGAAAATTAACATTGGTAACAGTATCATTATCTAATCTGCAAACCTTACTCAAATTTCACCAACTGTCTCATTTATGACCTTTACTACAAAAGAAAAACTTTTTTTTGTGGTCCAAGAACTAATCCTGCATTTAGTTGTCACGTAGCCTTAGTTTCCTTTGATCTAGATAAGTTGATCCACTTTTGTTGTTTCTTGACCTTGACACTTTGGAAGAGTGCAAGCCATTTATTTCACACACTGTCTTCCAATTTGGTTTGTCTGCTGTTTCCTCATGATTATATCCAGGTTATACATGTTGGGGAGAACATCACAGAAACAATGTGCTGTTTTCAGCACATCATACCTCAAGAGGCACATGATGTTTGATACGTCCCCCTACCAGTGATATTAATTGTGAGCATTTGGGTAAACTGCCAGGTCTGTTCATTTTGAAGACATTATATTTCCCACTATAGTATCTCTTCGGGATATACTATGAAACTATGCAAATACCTGTTGCTCATCATATTTTCACCCACTAATTTTAGCATCTGTCATTGATGATTCTTACCTAAACAATTGGGCACAAATGGGGATTTTTCTACATCAATTAAAAATCTACTGTAGAAAAGAGCTGTGCCTCTTCCCCTTTTATCTTTCTTATCTATTTATGTCAGTATGACCCCACGGACTCTTATCTTATTCCAAGGGCTTTAATCCATTGCTACCATTATTTATTTTGTTGCTGAAGTTTTCCCAGGTTGGCCATTGGGAACCCCTTAGAGCTGGCTCCTGTGTCTTTTTAACATATCATCATATTACTTTCTTATACAAGATGTTTCAGGCTCATCTTAACACTCTTCCGGAAATCAGCCATTTTACCATGGAGTACTGGTTCCATTTATGAGACAATGGTATTTAAAAAATAAGATCTGGGTTCTTGGTATGCTCATCGCTATGGGTGTCAATGTTTCCATGACCTCTCAGCAGGCCAGTGGTTCTCAGTCGAGGGTGATTTGCCTCCCTCCCTCATGACATATAGCAGTATCTGGAAATAACTGATTGTCACAATTGAGGGGACACTACAGTCATTTAGTGAGTAGAGGCCAAGGGTGATAATAAATATCCTACAATGTGAAGGACAGCCCCCCCACACAACAAAAAATCGTCTACACCAACAGGGCTAAAGAAACCCTGAGCTAGAGATTATGTGTATATATGTACACACAAACACACACGCACACAATAACATCTGTACACTTATTTTTCAATCTATGTTAAAAAATCACAAGTTTAGGGGCACCTGGGTGGCTCAGTCGTTGGCCGTCTGCCTTCGGCTCGGGTCGTGATCCCAGGGTCCTGGGATCGAGCCCTGCATCGGGCTCCCTGCTCCGCAGGAAGCCTGCTTCCCCCACTCCCAGTCCCCCTGCTTGTGTTCCCTCTCTCGCTGTCTCTCTCTCTGTGTCAAATAAATAAATAAAATCTTAAAAAAAAAAAATCACAAGTTTACACTGATACCTCGTTTCAACTCCACACCACAAGGTTCACTGTATCCTCATCCATTTCCACATCTATAACTTCTTTCTCTGACAATGAGAAATGTCACTCATCTTATCCACAATCCATGTATTTATTTCCTCAATCCCAGAATACACATAAATTGGTTTCAGAACTGCTAACCCATGAACTAGGAAAAACAAACCTATTAATGTTTGTTTATACATGTTGTATTTAGCTTGAGGGTATCCAGTCAAAATATGGCTAAAAGTTATTTAAGGCTAGATTTTTTTTTTCTCTCCGCCCTCCCACCCCCGTTCACCATGATTATTCATACAGTACTATCCATTTGTCTCTGTTTGTACTCCACTTTGAGTTTCTTCCCCAGAATATTAATTTTATTTTGAAATATTAATGTCAGAATTCTAAAAGTAAAATCCAAGAAGTCTCTCCCTTTCATTCCTTGTACTTTGTTTCCCATCCCCCAAACATTTCTCCCCGATCCTCCCTCCACACCCTGTAAATACACCATCTTATTAGTTCTGCTCTTGTGTATGTTTATGTGTTTCCAGAAATGAGCAGATACACGTATATATTCTTACTTCCCCTAGTCATCCACCAATATCTATTCTTTTTCCTTTAATAAGAGAAACGCTACTTTTTAGCTTAGTATATGGCCCCCTTGACATCTACATTTCCCATCTTCCTAGTAGCTATGTACGACCACGTGATTAAACACCAATAGGATGGGAGGAGAATTAAAGGTGCTTTCTAGGTTATGCCCTGGAAAAAAAAAAAAATGGGTGTGAACTCCCCCTGCCACCTTCCTGCTGAGGCTGGATGATGGGTATAAGAGCAGCCACTCTGGGGCCCCCAAATGAAAACCATCTGCTGTGAATCTAAGAGTCTCCTTACCAGCCCTTGACAATCTCCTTTTGAGACAATGACAATGGCAGAGAAATTAAATCGTATCTTTCTTAGGTCACTATGTTTTTTATTCTCTGTTATAACTGCTTAGATTACAGCCTAACTATGAAGGTCCTCAGGTAGGAAGAGGATAGAGCATCCCAGGAAATGAAAACAGTGAAGGAGGAAGAACAAAGGGAAAGGGGGAGTGATGAGATAAAGTGGTGTAAATGACCACAGAGTCACAGGAATGCAATGGGGAGACATTAAAGAGTTTTAAGCAGGGAAGGGATCATTAGGATTGTACTTTAATGTCTACTTTGTCCATACTGAAGAATGGATTGGTGCAGATAAAGAGTATATACAGAGAACCCATTCAGAAAGCTATTACACTGGGCCATGACATACGTAGTAGTAGCAGGGGATGGCAGAGCCAAAGAAAGGGAAATCAAGTCAGAGGCTATTCAGATGAAGTGGATAGACCCAGCCCCCTCACAACGCCTTTGCAACCACTTTTCTGAGCCCAAGGGCTCACCTTCCTACCAGGTACTTCAGGGACTCTGCACCCCCTTCCAGAAGGATTAGCTTCTTGGCCATCCCTCAGCCTTAGAACATCGGCTCATCCAACTACTCCCACCTCCCCAAAATACCTCTGCCAACTCTTTTCCAAGCCACTCCACAGTATTTTCTGAGACGGCTACTCCACGATCATCAGTCAGGTATACTGAGGGGTATTTTCAGGGAACATCCCATCTATCATCTTGCCTCACCTGAAAACTTCAGTGCCCCCAAGGACCTCACTTCTCCAGCAGCCCTCACATACCTCCTTGAGATCAATGTCATGACACATTAGAACATTTAGATTACAGCCTAACTATTTCTAGAACATTACCTCTTCTAATCCTTGGAGAAACTTCTTTTTCCTTGAGGTTTATTTTATCTGGTCAAAAAATCTTCTCCAATTCCCTGTCATCTACCAACTTCATCGTCACAACCCAGTATTTGCTGCAGAATTTACGTCACTCGACTTACGACCTTCCTTCGGATCCTAACTCCTGTCACCTTGTGTGGATGATTCAGGCAACATCCTCACCACTCAGCCCTTAGGATCTCATTTCAAATAATCTCCTCTCTTACTTTAGCCACCTAGTCCCAGAGTCACACCGTGAAATCATCTAAGGTTCGCTAACTACACCATATTCAAAATCACCAATTCAAAATAAATTTCTTGTTCCAAATGCAACCCCCATCTCTCCACTTCATTTCCCAGGTGCCTTGACTGGACCAATATTGAAACCTCCAATCTAGAATGTGAGACATTTTGCAAGTCAGCTCCCCTGGACTCTTCTGAAGAGTTAATGATAAGAAATCCAAAAAGAAAAAGAGCAAGATAATAAAGAGACATAAATAAAATCAATGTGTAAACTCTGACTGGATTGTGGATGGTATTAAAAAAAGATTAAAAAAAAAAAAAGACAGTTCTTTGCAGAATTGAAGAAACTTAAATATGGACTATACATTAAATGATATTATGAGATTCCTGTTAATTTTCTTGAGTGTGATAATGGTATTGTGATTCTGTAGGAAAGTGATCCATACTGAAATATTTAGGAGTCACGTGTCATGACGTCTGCAACTTTCTTTCAAATAGTTGAGGAACAAAACAAGAAGGGAAGGGAAGGAATAAGAGCAAAAAGGAGGAGGCAAAGAAAGGGAGAGACGGAGGAAAAAAAGATATAGAAAAGCTTAGCAATCTAGGTGAAGAGCATACAGGTGTGCAATGTACTATTCATTCAACTTTTCTCTAGGTTTGAAAATACCTAAAATAAAAAGCCTGCGGGGAATGTATCAAGAGAAAACAAACTTCTGATAAACCTTTTGAGCGAACTATGTATATATATATATATATATATATATATATATGCATATATATATATTTCAATATGATGTGTATACATCCACATCTTTCTCTATGCTCATCCAAAAACAATAAAGATATTGGAGGATGGGAAGGTGGCTTAACTAACGTCAGACTGCACCATACCTTACTCTGCAAATTGCCTTCCTACTTAATGTAAGGACATGTCTTCAAGTACCAGCTAAGTAGTAACTTACACTGAAGATGCATAGTAATTCTTTCAGTCCATCCATTTGGTGGACACTTCGGTTGGTTAGAATTGGGCTACTGTAAACAATGCTGTCATAAATGTCCTCGTTAACATTACCTCACAATTCAGTCTTTTAATTCTGTAGGATAAGATTCCTAAAGACTGAACAGGTAGGTCAAAGAGTATGCACTTTTAACATCCGATGCCAGATCATCATCCCAAAAGATAAGAGCAAGTCATACTCCAAACACTCCCAAGTGTGCCCATCCCCTGTATTTCCCCTCCACAGTGAGTTATCAGTCTTTTAAAAAATGCTGCCACTCTGGGGAGCCGTTCAAAGGAAGCACAAAGTGAGGTACGCTCAACAGAGTCACATGTAAGTCCTAAGACAGTGCTCACATTACTTTCAAAGAACCAAATACAGAGGTGAGGAAAGAAAAATACTTTTTTACTCCACCATTACAGCATCTATGAATTCACGTTATCTTTCTGTCTGTTTCATATCAAGTTTACTAGAAACTCCTTGAAATAGGGATATTATCACTCATTCATTAATTCATTCAACAAATATTACTCACCTACCATGTGTCAGGCACTGCTAAGCACTAATAATATACAAGTAAACAGGATAAACACCATCACTGCCCTCACGCACCTAATTTTCTTATGAGATAATCCAACATTTAGCAACTAGACAACTAATATTTTAATTACAGTTATGGTAAATGCTTTGAAGAAGCAGAACAGGGTGCAATGAAATGACATATCAGATAAAGGGCTAGTATCCAAAATCTATAAAGAACTTACCAAACTCAACACCCAGAGAACAAATAATCCAATCGAGAAATGGGCAGAAGACGTGAACAGACATTTCTGCAAAGAAGACATCCAAATGGCCAACAGACACATGAAAAAGTGCTCAACAGCACTTGGCATCAGGGAAATATAAATCAAAACCACAATGAGATACCACCTCACACCAGTCAGAATGGCTAAAATTAACAAGTCAGAAATCGACAGATGCTGGTGAGGATGCGGAGCAAGGGGAACCCTCCTACGCTGTTGGTGGGAATGCAAGCTGGTGCAGCCACTCTGGTTATGGAGGTTCCTCAAAAAGTTGAAAATCACGTAGTTACTAAATGGTGTCAGGACAGGATAGGAATCTAGGCCTGTCCGATTTCTTTCTATTGTATCACAGTGAACCAAAAGCAGAAATTTCATATTAAGCATGGAAAAAAACTATCTGCTCAATGAAACACATTTTATATTACATATGATACATATAAAGTTAGGAGAATAACAGCAAGCCTACTAATCTGTATTTAAGTCACCTAATTTAAAAATGTAGTAACTAGGGGCACCTGGGTGGCTCACTCGGTTAAGCATCTGCCTTCAGCTCAGGTCATGATCCGGGACCCTAGGATCCACTCTTGCATCAGGCTCCTTGCTCAGCAGGGAGTCTGCTTCTCTCTCTGCCCCTCCCCCTGCTCATGCTCCCTCTCCCTCTCTGTCAAATAAATAAATAAAATCTTTTTAAAAAATAAAATAGGGGCGCCTGGATGGCTCAGTCGTTAAGCACCTGCGTTCAGTTCAGGTCATGATCCCAGGACCCTGGGATCGAGTCCCACATCGGGCTCCCTGCTCAGCAGGAAGCCTGCTTCTCCCTCTCCCACTCCCCCTGCTTGTGTTCCCTGTCTCGCTGTGTCTCTCTCTGGCAAATAAATAAAGAAAATCTTTAAAAACTAAATAAAAATAAATTAAAAATATAGTAACTAGTGAATATATGATGTAGAGTAAGTAAAATGGCATTCATTTAAATATAAAACTTTGTGTATATATATATACACAAAGTTTTTGTGTATTCTATAAATATGAAAGTGTATTCTATAAATATGAAGGAGTATTCCTTTCAGAAGCCAGAGTAGCATACAACGCTAGTATTTTGACAAACTGCCCATATGCCGTGCCACTACGTTACATCAAAATTTAATAGAGATGTGATTTGACAAAATATTCTTTGTCAAATTGACTACCTCAAATTCATGAATTTACCACTCAAGCTCATTAGAGCAAAACCCAAATTAACCAAAATCTAATTCAACAACCAGAATAAAAATTACAAAAATACTCGTTGGGGGCAGGAATCTAGAAAACTCTTACAAATACTTTAAAGGCCTCTGGGAATAATATTCCCAAGTACCTTGTTTATGTCTATTTGTGTGTAGTTAAACACACAGAGACAAACACCCAAACTAGATGTGTGTTTCAAACACACATTTGGGGGGATATTATTTCTAAGGAAAATAGACCCTTCCAGGCCTACTTAACCAATATTTAGAGAAAAAATGCTGCTTATGGTAGAACTTGGCAGAGTTAAAAAATACATTAAATACTCCACAATTAAAGCTAAAAAAGAACTACAGAATGAGCTAAAAAGAATGTGAAGAGGATTTTTCAAATGTGTATATGCTTTGGATACTGATGTTACTGATATTTTTTTTTATTACATCTGAGTTCCCTTGAGAGCTTACTGTTTTCTTTCCATTAACAAAGGTGAATCACGAGCCCATAAGGTTAGATACAATCACTGTTACTTGTCAGTTAACAAATGTTAAGAAAAGAGAGTGACAGTAAAAGGAAAAGAAGGGAAGAAATTTCTCCAGATCCAACAAGAGAAAAAAATGAGGAAAAGTGAGGACTGGATGACTATTTTTCACCATAGACAAAAATGAGCAGAGAAATGTAAAAATAGTCTCTAGGGGCCCCTGGGTGGCTCAACCAGTCAAGCATCTGACTCTTGATTTTGGCTCAGGGGGTGATTTCAGGGTCATTAGATGGAGCCCCGTGTCAGCATGGAGCCTGCTTGGGATTCTCTCCCTCCTCTCCCGCCCCTCCCCCCAACTGGCCACCACCCCATCCCACCACTCACGCTCTCAAAAAAAATACATAAATAAAGTCCACTCAATTGTCCTGAGCCACCACTGTACCATTGTATGAACTGTTTACTGCACAAAGGCACTGGGTCAATGGTGCAGAGTAAGGGTTTGACATGCTACATTGCTAAGCTGGGCTCTCTGTCTCAGGGCTGAATACACCCTGAGAAAAGAGCACTTTTTCTAATTCACACAAAGTTGTAGTCCACTTGCCAAGCCTTCTGACCTACAGGCTGTGTCCCCTTGAAGGGAATCTTTTTGAAACTGCATAAAGCTCTGTATGGGCTTGATGGGGGCCAGGTAATCATACTCCACCACTGTTCTAACTCCTCAGCCTCCAAATTCTAGCCTCCTAGCTCCACTGTTTTAATGAGCCATGAAAAAACAGCAAAACTACCCAGACCAGTCCTTCCCATGGAATGTTCTTAGACCCACACTATTCACTTATAACGCAAAGCGAACTTATATTTTACACTTTCAATTTAATGTTAAACTCCATTTTTCTGAAGTTGATGATAATTTATGCTGGACTAAAATGAAATGATCTTTTCACGACTAATGAAAAGTTGCTAATACAATTTACAATATAATTTACTCCTTAAGGGGAGTAAGGATAACTTTTATTTCATTATTTAAATAAAATGGCTGTGAGGCACTTGGCTGGCTTAGTCGGTGAAGCGTGCAACTCTTGATCTCAGGGTTGTAAGTTTGAGCCCCACACAGGGTGTAGAGATTACTTAAAGATAAAATCTTTTATATATACATATAAAAGTAAAATGGTTGCTCCTAATTCAGTTATTGCTTTACATCCTAAAGGCTTATAGAATCACACTTTCTTAAGCATTAGTACTGACCTGTATGTACATGAGGTAACAAAATTGCATTTGCTAGAGAATATTTTATAATTTGCTCTTATAGACACAAAGGGCTATTCCCTCTACTCCCAAATTAGTCAGCTGCAGGTGACTGTATTTTATATCTCCATGCATTTTCAAAGTTTCATCCTACAAAACATCATCGACAACGACAAAAGACGATAAATATAGCTAATTTGCTGCACTGGCCAGTAACAGACTTCAGAATATTAGAACCATTTTCCATACAGTACATAAAAATACTAAATGCTCATCTAGTAAAGGTCATGAATCATAAGGTTAATTAAATAATTGAAGGTATATACGTAGAGTACAGGGCTGCTAAAGAAAATGAAATACCTATTCTTAATTAGTATGTCAGTTTAGATCAAGTTTTTCTTATTTCTATTTAAACACATAGTAACCACATTTTCTACTGAATTCTCTAGCATATCTTCAAGCTGTTTTCTAGAACTGGACACCATGTATAATAATAAGACCCCAAACGTTTGTTTTCACCTCGAATAACGTAATTATCCAGTGCATCTTCCATTCTCTTCAGTGCTTCAGTTCTATCAGAACCATATGTGATCAGCTAAAAGCAAACAAACAAAAAACAATTTACATAGGTATCTATAAATCTATCTAAAAGTCAAACAATTCATCCTAATAAAAATCAAAATATTTCCTAACAGATTTCCCAGAACATCTTTTGAACCTTCACAGTGGTTCAGTTTGTAATATAAAGTATGGCAATTAAGATTTTTAAAACTAAATAAATATGAAAATCAAGCTATTTCAGACATTTCTCCTATATTCACTATCACAGAAAAGAGCTGTTTGAGCTTAACAATGAAATAAAAGCAAGCATAAAAAGTTTAAAAGGGAAGATATCAAAATGTGAACATATTTGGGATAGAATATGAACATCTGTGATAGGGGAGGATTAGGCAAGATTTGTTTTTTCTCTCCCTACGAGAATGTTGTTTCCAAGTTTGACACCCTGCTTAGCTAGCTTTTACACATAACACAGAACAGAAGCAAAGGGTTCTTGTATTAGAAAACCAGAAGGGTCCTCCTATTCTCTATGACTTTCTGCCTATTTAGAGGAATCCTAAACAAATAAGCAATAAGTAACATTTTATTACTAATTTGCTTGCTAATAAGACCTTAAGTACTCATAAAATATTTTTCTCGTTATTACATTAGTCAACGTGTAGTGTGCAATTACTTTAGTACATTCCATCAGTTCCTCAGTATCAAGCCAGGCTGAAAATTTATTTGTAGGCCACGTTTCTGAACAGAAATGTATTCATCAAAAATGGAACATCTACTAAAAATCAATCTATAATATTTTTGTTTCTTATTTTTAAACTAAATAGTGTTTCCCTAACAACCAAAATATCTAAAGTTCACTTTAATAATGTTACTATAAAAACTTAAGGGAAAAAAGATAAATAAAAATTGGTTTGCTTGCTGTAAGTACATCACCTTGAGAAAGGGTTTTTAGTAAATTCTGCAGTCAGAATTCTACATTTTATGAGATCTTACAATTCTAACAATCTAAGAATTTAAGCAGCATTGTTATTCTGGAAAGTCAAATTTCAAAAAGACAGGTGGACAAAAAGACATCTTATACTCTTACATAAAATTTAATTACGTGCAATCCCCACAAATTACTGATTCATAATAATTGAAGAAAAATGGTAAAAAGTACTCCAAAAAACATGACTTATCACCCCAATTCTTTGATATGGCCTGCCATTCATACTTCTATCTCAGGCATTTTTCAGGAATGACCAAATAACAACTTAATTCATCCTCACTGTATGGGCTATGTTGGAGCCACTGGGTAGGTAGCTTTGTTACTGTTGGGAAAGGGGATCATCATTCGATTTGAGATTTGAAAGGGTGGGAAGAGCCATTGACTGACTTGATTGGGGAGTGTTACAAAGTAACATGGTATTGAAATTTCTCAAGAGGAAGAAAATCTGCTCTGCTTTCACTTTTCCATCAGTGCACAATTACTTGTTTAATTATAGCACATGATTCAGAGAAAAGCTCCATTTCAGATTTTTTTAATTAAATACTTCCACTGTCTCTTCAGAAGAAAAACGAACAAAGCTATTAAGAAATCAGACTAACTTTTGAAATCATTGGATCATAATAAATGCTAATATCACTTCCTGGTTGGATGCCGCTGTCAACCCGGACCTGGGAGAAAGAAAGAAACGAAAGTGACTTCATATCGTGCAGATATTTTTCTCACAACAATTTTAATTTCTAAGGAGCAGATGGATAATTTAATCTCAAGTAACTTTTCAGCTTCCAGAAAACAGAAGAACGATCTAAACTATATAGAGACCAAATTATCTTGATCTGTTAGTGTGTAGTATAATGTATTTTTTGTTCTTTCATTAAACAAAGGAACTAAGAAACCTCAAAAAAATAACAATACTACGACTTTATATATCACTATCCTGGGATGCATTTGTAGCTAGTTGATGGTGTCTTCCAACTGAAGCATGACATGAATGATGCCCCTTCTAGGCACACTCCCCACTGTACCCTTCTGAGAGCTCCAGGGAGGACCCCAGTCAAGCCAGGCAGCAGGACTCAGGAGTTCTGCTCATCAGCTCTACAGGAACACTGGTCCTGCGGCTTTCATGTCTATAACACTTTCCTTTTTTGCCTTACCCTCTCAACTGTACAACGTTTTTTCTCTGTTACTGTTAGTCCCCCGAGACTTTAATGTTTACACAGCTTTTCTCATAGCTTTGCTTTGTAAGGACACAGCCCCAATTAGAGTTCTGATTTTGCGATTTTCATGGTGGAAAAAAATAGCTCAAGTTCAAAATATTCTTTTGAAGAGTCTGATTGCTGTTAACCAGCCAACAAGTTAGTTAGTACATCGCTGATTCTTGTTTTCCTCTCCCAGTTTGATACCAGCAGTAAGGCACAGAGGTTAGCCATGTAAAACTTTTAAAATGAGCAGTTGCTGAGGACAAAATATTTATTAAATTATTGTGCCTAAGTTTTGGAATCTGAAGTATTTAAATGTTAATCAAAATACTTAAGACTGTCAAGCATGTCCTAGGGGTCTTGAAGATAGAGGAATTTAATCGAAGCTGCTAGAACAGCAGGACTTTGATGCCCAACATTGTAAAGGGGTGGGAAGAGAAGAGCGGAAGCTCACGTAGCTCTTCACCTGTGGGAAGAAGCCTTCCTAATAAACAGCAGCTCATCTGTCTGCAGCAAGGCAGAAAAAGGTCAACACAGCGGCTGTTAGGCCTTTAATATTTTAATTTAGGCAATTATCAAGGGACCACATGTAGAACCTCTTGTCTAGGATATCCACATGAGGGTATGATGATGGCTTTATTATACGGTGACATCAAAAGATAAAGCATAGTTTCATTCTCTTAAAAAAAAAAATCACACTACCATTATTCTCTTTGTAAGGCTTCGGAAGATAACATTGTAACATACCCAGAGTGCTTTTATCTCTGTATTTGCAAACACAAAAGTATGGATATTTGTATTTACATTCACATTCACGTATGAAAATCAATTTTAAATGAAAGTCACTCAGCACACTTAAGCATATCTTGGCTTTCTATTTTCTGGAAACATACTTTAGTTCTATGACACTATGAAATTCACAGTGTTTATAAAAACTAGAAAAGAATTAATGGGACAGCTGTGAAAGCAATAAAATCATAATCTACTCTCTCCCCATATTTAAACAGCCTCCAAACGGCAGCTGGCAACTAACTTACAGAACAGAAAAGAGCCTTCTGAACTTCCATTTTCTTAATTTTAGTAGCAAAAAGTTGAAGAGTTCGTTTTACCTCCATGTATTGTTATTTAAAACCAGAGCATGCTTGCTAAAGCTGTGTTTCAAATTGAGACTGGTGCAAATTCTAAAATGTTTGACTT
This sequence comes from Neomonachus schauinslandi, assembly GCF_002201575.2. Lineage (NCBI taxonomy): Eukaryota > Metazoa > Chordata > Mammalia > Carnivora > Phocidae > Neomonachus > Neomonachus schauinslandi. The sequence continues at coordinate 11,071,117 of NC_058405.1, forward strand.
AAATATAGCCTATTTCCTACAAGGCTAGTGTGGAACTCTGCTGTTCAACCCACTGGTCAAATAACATAGACAATAAAAATTATTTATTACTTTCTTCTATAGTGCATAATTTAAAGTCTTAGTTACCTTGAACACTACCATCCTAAAAGTTAAGTTACCCAGGGCTCTTGGATATAACCATGTCATCTACTAAAATTATGATCACAGAAGGTATGTCATTTTAATTTAAAAATACATAGGATAAAATCAAGAGGTATTACACGTAATCAACACACATCGCTAATCAAACACATTTCATTAGCAAATCATTTCCAATTTAAAACTGTAACAAAGCATGAAGACTCTGACTTATAATTTCCTATTTATATAGCTTTTTTCAAATAATCATCAGCTTTTATTTCTAACAATGAATTAAAGGTCAAACTAAGTCACCATTCCTCTACGGAAACAAAGGCTACACAAAAAAATATATTTAGCTTTGGCACAAAAAGCTTTAAGAATAAAGTCAAATGGAAATGTAACCAAATTTCTGAGCAGAACAAAACTGCAGTCTGAAAATAACAAATTTACAAAATGTGGTGATCAAAGATTTTTTTTTTAAATCTTCATCAATGCCATGGAAGTAAATTTTAGGCTTAAAGAACCATGTGAAAAGTACAGCCTGTAAGTTAACTGTGAAGTGTGTATTTTTTTTTTTTTTAAGATTTTATTTATTTGACAGAGAGAGACACAGTGAGAGAGGGAACACAAGCAGGGGGAGTGGGAGAGGGAGAAGCAGGCTCCCCGCGGAGGAGGGAGCCCGATGCGGGGCTCGATCCCAGGACCCCGGGATCACGACCTGAGCTGAAGGCAGACGCTCAACGACTGAGCCACCCAGGCGCCCATGAAGGATGTATTCTTGTGACAAAAAAGGTAACAGCCAAAAAGAGTTTCCCAAGTGAAAACTGACTGATCTAGTTAAAGAGGCAAGGAGCAAAAACCACACCACCACCACCACCACCACCCAGGCACCTGTGTATGAGGGTCTCAAGCCATTGCTCAGAAACCTCTGGCATAATTTAAATATCTTTCTTCTGTATCAACGGTGGACCGTGTGAAACTATCAGCCGTCTCCCACCCTTCATGCTCGATTCACCTCTCTCCCTCAGTCCAACTCCCAGCCCGCAATGTCTACCTGACAAGTGACAGCCCAATCTGATTAAATGCTTCCAAGGGAGGGGACTTGTGGGCCTCCATGACAGGCCAAAAGTGATCACCATGGAGATACATAATTACAGCTGTCAACGCATCTACTGTCCTGCTGACATCAATTTGATTGCTCCCAGCAATAATGATAGACAAAGCGTGGTGTGCACTCTCCCGCACCCAATCACTTTATCTATTCCTTGGTCCATTTAGCTGACATGCAACATTCACACAAGCAAATAACAGCAGTAAGCAGAACATTTAAGGCATTTTAATTGTTTTTTTCTTTCTATGGATGGCTCACAACTGCAAATGTTATTACATAAAACTCCTGCTGCAGCATTAATTGAAGAAAGATTTGGTGGGACAAAGACTGTAGGGGGTATAGTTTGTCCATTATCACTTGTACTTTCAACAGGTCTCACGTTTGAAAATTGCAAATTGCAAAAACTTGCGAGGGCAAAATGTTTGACATCCTGTTAGCTATTACAACATGGTGAAAACTTCTAACAACTAGAGTAATCATTATGAATTCTTATTTAATACTTTTTTGTTTGATTAAAAAAATGTTTAGATATGTCCCTATGATACTTGTTTTCTCATCTGCTATTTAATGTCACATAATGCCTGTTAAATCTTTACAATTTTTTTTTCTGCCTTCAGGCTTTGAACACAGCATGGAGTCTCCCAGCCTAGAAAGGGTCAAGTCTCTTCAGAACGCATATGGGCAAAAACAATTTAAAAAGTGAAATAAATCACATATCCAATAACATCTTCGAATTTAGAATCCTTCCTGTAATCTTTCACCATCTTCATGCCAGTAATCAAACTGAATAATCATATTCACAGATGGTACAGCCTTGTCATCCACTAGTTAACATAATGTCACATATATATGCACTTATTACCTTGATTAAGAAAAAGGGTATGTCCTTGTTCTTTTTATGCAGCAAAAATTATTTAAAGAACAGCTATTAAATATAGAAGAATTAGGAATTAAGTGGACAGTGATCACTTTTCTTTAACTGGTAGAAATATGTACTTCTTAAAGTCCGTGACACTTAATAGAATGAGGCATACTTTGTTTTACTTAATCCGCTTCCATTAAGGGGCTGATTTTGTGCTTGAATTTTTGACATCTGACTATACAGGGAATCTGGGTTAGATTTAATGAAAAGATTAAAGTGTAATACAGGAAAGTAATTTCCCATTCTTAGGATTCTGTGATCTTTCTCAGTACAATTTTCAAAAGAATTGGGAACATTGTAAACTATCATTTATTTACAAGTCAGATGTCTCTGGACTTCCCCTGTGAATTCTGACTTTCTTATGTATCACAAAGTACAAAATATATTTTTAAAAACAACAAAAAACTGCCATTCCCCAGGAATTTCACTTGTCCTTCAATTTACACCCTTTAGTGTTGACATGCTTTAACATAAAAGTATGACATAAATCAAGATTTTAACCCCTCACTTGGTATTACAGCTTAATGACTTACACCAGGTAGATGTATTGGTTCTTGGTACTGAGACAATCTCCCAATGGACGGTAAACCAAAAGACTTGTAGGGGTCCTGAAAGTTCAAAGGAAAGGAAGCACAGTCTTTGAAATATAAATCAGCAAAGTAAGGTTAAATATTTATACAATGAAGAAGCATTTATAGATCTATTTTCAATATACAGTATTCACCAAATCACAGATTTCAGAATATTATAGTCTTATACTCACTCTAGACTACTTAGACAAGTATTTAAAAATCAAACAGAACTGTAAGCAGAATTTAGCCTGACCTTAGTCATACTTTATTGAAATTGGTAAAATTCCAACATTTTATAAATCTTCTTAGAATGCTTTGGGCAAAAATAAAATAACCTAGGCGATACATCAAAACATCCTCAAGTGCAGAACAACAACTGTAGTATGCTAAAGATGTTTTTCTTACTCTCAATACAGTTCACATATGGTAAAATTGGAGAATTTTAGTTCTTCAAATAAAGACCTGAAAGGAACTTTGCATGTGCTATTAGATATGTGCTCCATTTGTAAATATCTTAGATCATCAGAATAAATATTAAATAAGTTCAGTGTCCCAACAATACCACTTAAAATATAATAAAAGCAAGAATAACCAGGCCAAGTATATTCTTCTCAAGATCCTTAAAAAACATTTCAAAACAACTTCCAGTATTCTTAGACACAGATACTATTAATTTACTTTTTGTTTTAATAAACTTTGAATTCTAAAAGTAAAACATAGTATAAATGTTTCCTTGAATTATTTTAATCATTTGAAAAAAGCATTTTCAGATACTGACTGCTTTATTATCTAATTAATACAGTTATAAAATAGTATAAAAGTATTGGACTGACAGTTTAGGAGTAAAATCCATAATTAAAATTATGAATGAAAGCTTTGCAATTTAAATTTTAACTGCTACTTTCAATGTAAGCATAAGGGATAAAATTATTAGAAAATAAACTTGCAAAAAATTTAAGTAAATACTGAATCAACAACTCATGTGTACCCAGGGTGGGCTCTAAAAAACAAACAAAAACACAGAAATAATTGCTTCTGTTTACTTCAAATGTGATTTGAAAACAAGCAAACAAAACAAAAGCCATGGTCCGTTCAAGCATACTGAATATTTAACAAAAGCAAGAATATTTAACGAATGCTTTGCTGCCCCTTAAGCTGACTGGTAGCTATTATTCCCATCCAGAAAAAAAATACATAGAACTTAATTAAACTCAATTTTTTAAAACTATTTTGAATTATGTCAAAACTGTCTACCCTTTGTTCCAGTTGGATTCTGTATTAGGTAAGCACATACTCGACACCAGTTATGAAACCCTAACTTTACCTTCTGTTTATCTCTACCTGGTCCCATGACTCTGGGACACAACCGTCATCCTTCCTCTCAACATCATTCATTTTACCTCAGCATAAACCCGACATTCAACTGCCCAGCCGTTGATGGGAATATCAGCTTGTCTGTGCCTGAGAGGGTAACCCTTGGCAACACGGATCATTTCTTGGACTAGATCCAGGCCGGTAATGCATTCTGTGATGGGATGCTCAACCTGCAAGGCCAATATGAGCCCATCAATAGGTGTGGGAAAAGGTAAATAAACAGAAATAAGCAAGAACAAGTTCAATAACTTCTGGGTAAAATGAGGTTAATTATATTTAACATTCAATCACTTTAAAAAAACTAAGAGAATAAAATTAAACACAATCTCATACAAGGCATGATTTAAAAAAAAAAACACCTAAAAGGTATTTGTAAACTATCTGTATTACTTGTTTCCATTTTTAATTAGATGTCATCCGGCAATGTTTAACACTTTCAATTTTGAAACTACTTCCTATCTGAAAGTTATATATTTAGCTAAAATCCTCCATATGGCTGATAATCAACCTATTCTGCTACACTTAGCATGGCATCCACAGAGGCAGCTTATGATTTTCCAAAGCACTAGGCTAGCGTAGTCTCACCCAGTCTCATGCTTTCACTAACCTGTCCTGACAAGCAACCAGATTAGCGTACTCTTACATCAATGCAGTGTAGCAGAAAGGAGCAGATGGATCCTGCAGGTTGTTTTCCCTTCAGACTTACACGGGGAGTGCTTAGCATGCACAATAGCAAAACTGAGCCAGTGAAATCACTCTGCTTTCTCAGCAAATTGCTGATAACTACTTTGGATGATGCTGTCATGGGGATCCCTGGCCTTCCATACTCACACATGGGATACACATGTACAAAAACATGCACTGACAGAGAGAGATACTAACAGGGATACACATCATTATGAATTTGTTTGACTGCTTACAAGTTTCTAAACTTAACAAAGCGAAAATAAAGCCACTTACAGCACTGATAAAGAGCAGATGATCTGTCTTTCACTGAAATCCCTGAATAAGTTTTAGAAATTTAAATAAAAGTTTGGCCACATCTGCTGTTTTAATACCAATTTCTTTTCTCATAAAAATTAAGCATGTTCTAAATGCACTTCATAATAGTTTCTTTATCATGACATGTCTAATTTCATACGCTCTGACACGGGAAAAGGTCAATGAACAAAAGAATTGCCTTCCCATCTTCAACTACACTAATTGAAGGACAGGACTTAGTCATTATAATAATCTTGAAGCTTATCAGAAGCAGACAATGCCATGGTCTTAAAAAAAAAAAAAGCTTTGTAAAAATAAACAGATGGCATCCATAATTAGCTCTGTGTGTGTTATGAGTTTGTTTACAGTTTCAACAACATTTTAAGACATTTTGACATAATTTTAATGACAAATCATCACTAAAATAAGCATCCACCCTTTGTAAAATAAATGTGACACTAAATAAAGATCTTAATAGGTAGTTCAAAAAATAAATTTTTGAAAGCAAGATATGCTTTTTGAGAAACAAGATTCTATATGACAAATATAACAAGAAAGGAACAAGTGTAATGCCCATCTCTTATTGCTAGAAACAAATTTTATGTGAGAAACCATCTTACCACTCTATTCAAAGTGAGCCTACTGTGTGCCAAGGGCTTTAAATCAATACTATTCACACACCTCGTTAGGTGAAAAAATAATTTTAAAAGTTAAGTGAATGATTTAACTCTATTCTATGATTAACGCCTTCTATGTCTAGTGCCCAGAAAAGTACGCACTATATACTAGGCAAATAAATAAATATTGAATGAATAAACAAACAAGCAGCAAATCCAGAGCCACATCTAGAGTAAATGGTAGAAGCAGGGTTGGAATTCAGGTCACTCCAAAGATGGTACGACATTCCTATTTTCTTCGTGGAAAAATGTATATAAAAACATGTAGTAAATTGGGGTGCCTGGCTGGCTCAGTCAGTGAAGCATGCAATCTTTGATCTTGGGGTCATGAGTTCAAGCCCCACACTGGGTGGAGACATTACTAAATAATAATAATAATAAACAACTTTTTAAAAAATGTAGTAAACATAAACTGCTACATAATTATGAGCTGTTGTCTTCTATAAACCACAGTATTATGAAAGTTTAAAGATAGGGGCGGCACTTGGGTGGCTCAGTTGGTTGAGCGACTGCCTTCAGCCCAGGTCATGATCCTGGAGTCCCAGGATCCAGCCCCACCATTGGGCTCCCCGCCTAGCAGGGAGTCTCTTCTCCCTCTGACCCTCCCCCCCCTCATGCTCTCTCTCGCTCATTCTCTTTCTCTCAAATAAATAAATAAATAAATCTTTTAAAAAAATGAAAGTTTAAAGATACAAATTCTTTATAAGACTCTGTTTTACCTTAGAAGACGTCTCTATAACTGTGTAAGAAAAAAGTACATTAGACTCATTATTGAATGGAATCCAAAAATGGACCTCTTTACTGCAACTTAGAATTATAGAACAGAAACAGCACATTTTACAATCTAAATTAGTGAGCTGCAAGCATTTCAAAATAAAATAATTAAGTAGATAACTAGAATAATAACTAGCTGCTAAAGGCAAAATGATTACTTGCAGAATTTTAAAAATATAAACATTTAGGTTCAGATATTGTTAAAGAAATCTTCCTAAACACATTTTAATAGAATTCTGAAGTTATTCAACTGGATGGTATGAAACATTTCCTTTAGATCCTGCATTATTATTACCAGGAATCTTGTAGGCGTAACATTGTTTAAATAACCATGTATAGCCCCATTTCCGAGAACTTGGAAACAGGTCCCCTCTGCAAGTCAAACTCAATACTTAAGAGATGAAAACAAAGATATACAAAGAGACAAAACAGCTCCCAGGCCAAAATATAATTCAACAGAAGTTTTAAAAATATCTTTAAAAGGAGGGGAAAAAAAAAGAAAGGAGAAAGGAAGGGAGGGAGGGAGAATCAATGGAAAGTGAAGGTAACCACCTGGAATGAAAGGTAATACAAAGGAGGGTCAAAGTTTGCTGGTAGGCTGACGAGTTCGTCTTGTTCCACCTAAAGGAAAAATCTACACAAGTCTAATGCCAATAAACGTATATTCTGAGGGCTGTTATGTGGAAGGAAGAAAAAATAAACAAGGTTTCTGTGTCATTTCTGTTTGGGAAACATTGACTTCAACTACATTAAACATGTGCTTTTAAGAAAGACTCCTAAGACTCATTAATCTGTCACAATGCTTTGGGATTCTCAAGAGGAGGGTATCTTACGGTACTTATTTAACCCACACCCCTCCTCCTTTTACAGGATATCCTTATGGGTTGAGAATTCCATGGAACACACTTTTAGAAACCATGTCTTAAACATTCAAAATACAAAACCGAATTCCCTTATTGTGACTATCCTCACCAAATTTTTGCCAACCTGGCTTCATACATAATATTTTTTTACCCAACAGAAATGGGTGCTAGTTCCAAGAAGCATATGAATAAGGGATACACTAAATAGTATGATTCTCCATTTGAAGATCAGTATGTTGACATTCTAACAGATAAATCTTGTGATTTAGTCAACAAAAGACCTAACCCCCACCCCCAGCCACACACACAAAAAATCACCCGTTGGAAAGAAAAGAAAGAAAAGAAAAGAAAGAAAGAAAAAGAAAAAACCCAAAACAAGTCAAAATTTCTGAATTCTCAAAGACAAATCTCTGGGATCAGTGAGACAGTGTGCACTCTGCAGTGTCTATTAGTAGCTGATAAATCTGTCTGAACTGGCAATGCCTCTATCTTTCCATGAATGTTTTGTTCAAATAGGTAAAAACAACTACAATCATGATATGTCATATTATGGAACATAATCACACACAATCATGCTACAGGGAGTATATATAGTTCTATATGCCTATATCAGATGGTCACAAACAACCAACTTTTTATTAATCCATTTGCTATTTTAATGTAGTTTTGTCTTCTTGATCACCATCAAGCTGTCACTAATGTCAGTGTTTGTGTTTAGACCTTTGGCCACTGTTTTCAAATATATTTGTTGCTTTAAATGTATTTGCCCCCAAAAATAAATAACTGAGCTTATCAAATGCAACAGTGAGGTAAATTTGGTTTTGCTTCCTTCACCTCTGAGTTCTTAATGTATCAAACTTCAATAGTGATGAACTTAGAAAAACAAATCTTTCTGGCATTGTGCCTGCCATTGCCACCATAATCTTTAGCCTTACTCCTCACTAAATGCAAACTAGGAAGTATCTAAAACTAGTGGGTCAAAGTATAATGAGATATTTCCAGGCTCCACGTATCTCCCTATAAGATACCTTATTGACAACAGAGGGAAAAGTAGTAACTCGACAGTAAAGAAATGCGAGAGACACCACCTTAACCAAGCCAACCACAGCAGTAATGGGATAAACATGCTCAGAGAAACACAATACATTCTCTGTAGTATACCTGCCAATGAGCACAGCCTCGATATAATCATGAGAAAACAGACAAATGCAAAATGAGAGATGTTCTATAATGTAAAGGGCCGGTGCTCATGAAAAAATGTAAAGACCATAGTTGACCCCAAAAAAATACATAAAAGACTAAGGAACTATTCTAGAAAGAAAGAGGTATGACAAGTAAATGTAATATAGGCTCCCAAACCAGAAAATTTGTTTCTTTTATTATAAAAGACTTTAATGGAACAACTAGTGAAATCTGAATATGACCTCTAAACTGGATGATAGATAATGAGTAAATGTTAATATCCTGATTTTGATAATGGTACTGTGGTAATGTAAAAGAATTTTCTTGTTTTTAGGAACCACAAACATATTTAGGAGTAAAGGGACACCAGGCCTGCAATTTACTCTGAAATGTTTCAGGTAAAGAAGACAGACACAGATACATAGATATAGAGAAAACACGTAAAGCAAATGTAAATGTTAGGGAAGGGTGTTCAGAACATCTTTGTAACAATTTTGCAATTTTTCTCCACATCTGAAATAATTTCACATAAAAGTTAATAGAAATTAAAGCAACATCACTAGAGTTTGTTTTTATATATAATATTACTAAAATAAAGATAACTGATTTGATCAACATTTTCTCTTCAAAATCCACTGTTAAATAAAAATAATCAACAGCAGATAATTTGTTCAATAGCTTTTCTCTGACTTAAATTTGTAAATATTTTGTGTTTATTTCCCTAATAATTCCTAAGATTTTAAGAACAGGTAACTAGGTGACAGGCAAGTTTTCCTCCTGGGAAGCAAGATTCAGGGAAATTCTAATTATACTCTTAAGTTAGCTTCCTATGAAAACACTGAGGGAAGTTCCAAAGAGAAAAAAAAGTCACAAAAAGTGCGGAGAGAAGTCAGATGGAACAAGTATGTGTAAAGTCGGCCATTAACAGAGAAGGAGAGTTGAGAAGCATTGGAAGTCCCTTATATGGAGGAATATCTGGCTCTGTCAGCTCGTGATTGGTGGCCCAACTGCCTAGTCAAAGCAGAAGCTGTCCCCAAAGCTAGAAGACCCAACAAACATGCTGTAACTAACATCCAAATGGCACTGAAATTTACAAAATCCCTCCAAATGCACGAACTTGTTCCTCAACATTCCACTGTCACTTTATAGGGAAGGCATATGAGATACAAACATGAGGTATATGGTGAGTGAATATTAAGAATATCTAATATTCAAATAATGTTAAATTAATATAATTTTAGGTAACATCTTTATTAAATACATGAAGTCTAAACTGACAAATATTACAAGGCTTGGTTTGGGAAACCTACCTTTGGTAAGCAGAACTTGTCTGACTCAACTCAACAGAGCAGTTTAGGTGTGGTCACCTGTTGAAGATACTGTCCTGTTATATAAAGTTGAGTTTCATAATAGTATTTGGCATAACAGGTCTCTACTTAGTTTGTTGTTATTCCAGCCTGAAAGGATAACTTACGCCATTATTTTTGGTTCTGCTCTTTCAGTTCAGAGTACCGCTTTGTCCAGAACAGAATCTAACATATATCTATTAAAATTCTGAAGTTCTACCTCCTGAGAACACAGGATTTCAAAATAAAGATCTAAAGTTATTAGATTTTGATCCACAGGACTCAAAGATAAAAAGCACATTGGAAAATGGGCCCCAACATACCATTCCTGTAAACTCACCTTGAAAATAATGGCTATGTTTAAGGGTGGCAGTGAAAACTGAACAGATTCTATTATAGAGCTTCCCTGTTGACCCCAACACAAATAATCAGATGAAGAAAGGATAAGGAAACTGGTATGGGCTGAACTGTGTCCCCCCTCCCCGCCCCCAATTCCCATGTTTAAGCCCTAACCCCTAGTACCTCAGAATATGACTGTATTTGGAGATAAGGGTCTTTAAAGAGGCAATTAAGTTAAAATGAGGTCATTAGGATGGGCCCTAATCCAACATGACTAATGTCCTTAAAAGAAGAGATTAGGACACAGACAATACACACACACACACACACACACACACACACACACACACACACAGAAGACAGACCATGTGAAGACACAGGGGGATGACGGCCAGCTGCAGGCCAAAGAGAGGGGCCTCCAGAGGAAATCATCCCTGCAAACGTCTTCATTTTAGACTCCTAGTCTCCAGAACTGTGAGAAAATACAATTTCTGTTGGTTAAGCCACCCTGTCTGTGGTATGTTGATATGGCAGCTCTAGGAAACTAATCCAGGAACAAATTTGAGAAATTAAAATCTAGGTAAGAGTACGGAACTCGGGGCACCTGGGTGGCTCAGATGGTTAAGCGTCTGCCTTCGGCTCAGGTCATGATCCCAGGGTCCTGGGATCGAGTCCCGCATCGGGCTCCCTGCTAGGCGGGGAGCCTGCTTCTCTCCCTCTGCCTCTGCCTCTCTCTCTCTCTCTGACTTTCATGAATTAAAAAAAAAAAAAGAGTACGGAACTCAAAGACCCAAAATAGTTTACAACATGCTTTAACACAAAAACCTAACTGAAACTATCTGACAAGTTTACCTATTCACATCTGTGTAATAAAAACTTCCTCAACTTTCTAATAAGACTCAATAAATATTACGGGAAAGTATAATATAGCCCACTTTGTATTCTCACTTTCCTAGGATACTGACTTCAAATATTCCAGAACATCCTGGTTCTGGCTTACTTAGGCCAGTTTGATAATCCTGGCCTCTATGACTTAAAAAATAATCAAAAAGGTCCACTTCAGCCCAAATCTAAAATGTCCCTTTGATGCAGTTTTACAAATTAGTCACAAATCCATTTCTCTGTAATTTCTCCTAATTCCACCAATTATTCTTTCAATCAATGCTCCAACTCCAAAAAGACCAAACTCGTTTAGTATGGATGGTCCTGAATATTTTTAAAATCCAAAACTGCTCTGAAAATAGAACACGATATTTGTTCAGTTATAGCCAACTCTTAGAAACCAGAATATGGGTTGCAATAATTTTTAATTTTTAAATAAGTGAAATAGCAAAGGGTAAGAACCAATTTAGAGTTTCTAAAAATCCTTCTGGAATATAAAGATCCCACATGGTGCAGGATTATCTGATGGGAGGTGGGGTGTCTGGTCTCCATAGAATTTCAACAATTCCATTGCACTTTTTCTTCCATCCCATCACAAAAGTAGATTCCTTCTTCATTGTGGCAATTATATATAAGCAACTGACTAAGGTCTAACAAAAGTGGGAAATTCAGCCCTCTGTTCTTAAGGATATGGAATAGCCAGTTGACCACGCCTGGGCTCCTAACTACCATAAGACGTTATTCCTTTCTACTTAAGAGTGTTCCAACTCTTATAATCTTTGTAGATTACATAAAGGCTGTTTTTCCAAAGCACTAAAATCTAATCATAACTTACATTTGGAAATAAACAATTATACACACACACACACACGAATTTGGAAAGGTATATTCAGGGTCCTAACATTAATCTTAGCACAAGGGCCTAAGCAGAAATAGCTTACGAATTTAACACTTTTACCAATCAGTTTCATTTTTAGAAGATTTCCACCTCCATTTTTCTCTTAGACTCTTACACAAACACCCTTATGATAAAAAGATGTCTTTCAAAGTGGTTTATTACAAGTATGTTTGTTCATTTATAATAATTTTGCAGTTAACTGACAAAAGAATAATAAAAGAAAGTTATTAATTTGTAGCTCAGTTTGCCATCTGAAAAAACTTGACTACTGGCAAGCTTTACTAATAATGACAACAGTAACAGTAAACATGTTAACCAATATTTAACAAACATAGCATGTGGAATATTTACTGGTGAGAGTCTCTCACTCAGGAAGAAGAATGAGTGCTTAGTCTAAACCAGGCACTTTCCTGAGCATTTTACATCAATTACTCTGTTAATGCTCACAATCCTATAATGCACTTGCCACAGTTACTGTCACTTTATAGATGAGGACAGTGAGGCATAGCGAAGTTAATTAAGGAACTTCCTTATAGTCATACAACTCGGAAGGAGTAGAGCTAGGATTTACTTGCACTAAGTCAAAGTAATGGATGGTTGCAATTAATGAAAGCAACGACTAAAGGAGTTCCCCATTAGTCAGCTCTGGTTGTTCTGAACCACTTTAGGGTCTAGAACCTCACTAAATTTCTCTCTAGAAAAGCATGTACCCAATTTCAGAGGGTCCACAGACTCCCCCAAAGCTCATTAATGAGATCCAGATAGCCCTGGTTAAATATTTCTGCTTTGGGAAGATGGCAAAACCAGTATGATTCACCACCTCTCCACTCCAAATCCCACGGTCGCTATTCCCCCAGTCAGTGAGTATCACAGGATACTGCAGAGACATCTGGGGGAAAGTGAGACCCAATAGCAAGTACTGGGCTCTGGGCTCTTGTCTCTCATAGGCTGGGGGAAACCCAGAGGCCAGCTTCAGAGATCTCCAGGGAAAGATGTGAAAGAAGAGGTCAGGGAGTCAGTTTGGCCTGCAGAGATCCATGCAGCCTGAAAACAAAGTCACTAAAGGGTCCAAAAGAGTCCCTGGTCACTTTGCTAAGAAATCCAAGTAGTCAATAAATATTAGCTAGATTCTGCCCTTGAGACCAAGACAATGCTAAGAGATATATGCTCTTCCTGACCTCAGGAGTAGATACGGTTGTATCTTCAACCACTCAAAGGACTGCTGCCACTTCGAATATTACACCAAACAGCACTCAGTACCAAACCCAAAATCAACCACAGTAAAACCACGGCAAGTGGCTTACCCACCAGAGACAGGGCAAGCATTCAGAATAATGACTACAGACACCCAAGAGAAACAGAGCAATTGAGGAACGGGGGGAAAAAAATCCAAAAAGCAATAGGGCAATAAGAAACTTTTCAAGAGTAGCCATACATGCACATACCCCCATATAGAAGGAAACTTTCTGGGATAAAATAACACGATTTCCCAATTATGCAGTTTAGCTGATTACTTTAAGGAGAAGACGATCACCATTAGAACTCAAATTAGTAGCCTGGAAGAGCAACATAAAGAGTTAACATCAAAAGCAGAACACAAATACAAAATGAGAGTAATCATGAGCGGGAGGACACAAGCTTCAGAGGGCTTGTCCAGTACACTTAACCCACAATAAAAGGAGTTCCCAAAGGAGAAAATGAATAGATGAGAAAAGGAAAGGAAACAATTAACAGAAAAAAACTTTCTCTGAAATGAAGAAACACTTAAATCTGTACACTTCAAAGAACACCCAGAATAAAAGGCAGAATTCATGGGCATAAACACACACCTAGGCATGTCCTGGTGGAGACAAAAAAATCCCTGAGTTCCAATGATCAAGAGGAAAGTGGGCCACCTTTCAGACAGCAACACTACATTACATATAATGGAAGACAAATCAGAATGACCTCAGACTTAATACGAGAAGCCAGAAAACAGCAGAGTGTATTAACCACTGAAAGAGAAGAACAGAAACCCAAGAATCCTAGAATCAAAATACCATTCCCCTTCAGGCTAAAGAAATATATGAGGATGTGGCATTTCTGAGCATACAGCCTCCATAAATTCCAGCCGAAGCAACTTCAAGAAAAAATGCTCTAATGAAACCAATGAACGAGGGCAGAAATCTCAAAGAAGGGAAAGACAGAGAACATATAGAAAGGAGAAACCTGTGCACGCACAAGCTAAAAGCAAGTCTGGAAACAGAAGAGATCAACTACAAGGGAAAACCAAACACAGCCTAGAGGTATGAGATAATCTCAGAGAATCTTCAGTGTTGCAAAGTTGGGGCAATCAGTTATATACTCTTTACAACTATAAATGGAGAAAATGCCAGTCTAAACAGGAAGATGAACACAAACAAAATGTTAAAGGACAAGAGAATTTCCAATCTACCAATGGGAAACAACAAGAATAATTAGCAATTTAATTCAAGCAACAAATAAAAAAGGGGAAAACAGAAAAAAGGAATACTGAAATACAAGTAAAGATGAAATAAAATCAAGTATTTAAAAGTAGAAGGACTAAATTTTCATACTAAAAGAGTATCAGATTGGGCTTTTTATTTAAACTTCACAAAACACAAAACAAGTGATTAAGAAGGCTTTGAAAGAAAAAAGGCAAATAAAACAAAAAGAAGGCGATGCAACATAATAGGAGTCAAGGTGGAATTTAAAATTAAAACCTCTGAACAAGACAAAGATACTATGTAATAATAAAAGGCATACAACTCATGTAGAATAGTCAGAAACCTATACATATCAAATTATTTTACAGGTAAATATGCAAAGTAAACATTTAAAATTCAAGGAAAACTTGTATAATGAATACATATGTATATGTACAATGAAGTAATAGACGAAATTACATAATGTCTGAAATTTTTATTAAAATATTCCAGCTAGGGGCGCCTGGGTGGCTCAGTTGTTAAGCGTCTGCCTTCGGCTCAGGTCATGGTCCCAGGGTCCTGGGATCGAGCCCTGCATCGGGCTCCCTGCTCAGCGGAGCGCCTGCTTCTCCCTCTCCCACTCCCCCTGCCTGTGTTCCCTCTCTTTCTGTGTCTCTCTCTGTCAAATAAATAAATAAAATCTTAAAAAAAAAAAAAAATTCCAGCTAAAAGTGGCAAAAGCACGGAAAAGAAGGTATACATAAAACAATACTGCCAACATAAACATGAAGCTAGGCTACAGATTCAGGGGACTTTCCCATACCACTCTTGCTACTCTTAGTACCTCTGTATGTTTGAAGATTGCCACGTGTCAAAGAGACAAAAAAAACTGACACAGAGGAAGAAAAAAAAGGAAGAAAGGAAAGAGGGGAAAAAAGGAAAGAAATAAGAAAGAGGGAAGAGCCAAAGAAAGAAATGCAAAGAGGTCTTGAAAATGCAAGAATATTTAGGGCAGTGCAAATATTCTGCATGATACCTAATGGTGGATACAGGTCACTTATACATTAGTCAAAACCCTCAGGATGCACAACAACCAAGAGCGAATCCTAATGTAAATACGGACTTTAGCTAGTAACAATGTATCAACATTTGTATCAACATCTGTAACAATGTATTGACAATTATATCAACATTTACAATTTCATCAATTGTAACGAATGTACCATACTAAGACAACACCTTACTAATAGGGGGAATTGAGAGTGGATGGGTAAAGGGGTATATGGAAACGCTCTGACTTACTGCTCATTTTTCTATAAACCTAAAATTGTTCTGAAAAATAAAATCTATTTTTAAAATTATGATGAAAAACTTAATGTATCTCTAAATCAAACAGATCCAATTAAAAAAGAAAGAAATCTAGAGGAATATGAATAAAACAATCAATAACCTTCAAAAACCTTGATTTGTATTACCTCAAAAAATACTGAAAGTCTATCACAGAAGTGATTAGAACAATGCTTAAAGACCTACAACTGAGAAAGATACCAGTACAAATTGATTCACATCTGAGTTTTAATATTTAAGGAATAATGCCTATTATCACCTATATAATATTCCCACAGTTTCAAAAAATACATAGAACTTTATTACTCAAATCTGGTAAAGATGGTATTTAAAAAAGTAAAAATTGGAAATCATTATATTAGCACACAAATCCAGTAAAGTAACAAAAGGAAAATCATTATGTCTAATTAAAAAAATTTTTTTAAAGATTTTATTTATTTATTTGACAGAGAGAGACACAGCGAGAGAGGGAACACAAGCAGGGGGAGTGGGAGAGGGAGAAGCAGGCCTCCCGCTGAGCAGGGAGCCCGATGCGGGACTCGATCCCAGGACCCTGGGATCATGACCCGAGCCGAAGGCAGACGCTTAACGACTGAGCTACCCAGGCGCCCCTATGTCTAATTAAAATTTATTCCAGGAATGTAAAGCAAAAGTATCAAAAGAGGCTATAATGTTAATAAACTAAAAGTTAAAGCTGTTTTCCTTATTAGTAATTGGTAGACCACTAGCAGTTTTGGCTACAACTAGAGACAAAGATAAGATCTTACAAATTTCTAGATGGGGAAAAAAAAAAAAACTTTAAACAAATGCTCAAGAATCAGAATACATCTCAATATCAAAAGTTGAAACTAGTAAAATGCAGGGGGGAAAAGGCCTTCAAAATGCTAATGAAAAGTTATTTCCAATCCAGAATTCTATACTCAAAACTTTAGAAGAAAATTTAGGAGAAAGTCTTTGTGACCTTAGGTTAGACAAAGATTTCTTAGGTATGACACCAAAAGTACAATCCATAAATGGAAAAAAAAAAAAAAAAAAACGGTAAATTGGGCTTTATCATTAAAAACTTTTGTGTTTCAAAGGACACCATTAAGAAAACAGACAAGCCACAGGTTGGGAGAAAATATCTACAAATCATGTATCTGTATCAAGAATGTATAAAGAATTCTTAAAGCTCAATAAGAAGAAGATAAACCAATTCAAAATTAGGTAAAGGATGGGATTAGACACTGCAACCAAAGGAAATACATGATTGACTAACAAGCACATGAAGAGAGATCTGATACCACTAAGCATTAAGGAAATGCAAATTAAAACCATAATGAGATAGCACTTCGTATACACTAGAATGGCTACCATTAAAAGGCAATAAAAAAGACCCGTTCAGGAGGATATAGAAATGTAGAGAAACTGGAACTCTCACACATTACTCATGGAAACATAAAATGATACACCGTTTGGGAAAACAGTTTGACAGTTTCACAATTTACCACACAACCAACAATTCCACTCTAAGTATCTATCCAAGAGAAATGAAACAATTTGTCCAAAGACTTATATGTAAATCTTCACAGCAGCATTATTCCTAACAGTCAAAAAGTGGCAACAATTCAGATATTCACCAACTTGTAAGCAGATAAGATATATGATATCCACACAATGCAATTCTATTCAGCAATAAAAAAGAACGGACTACTGAAACACATTACGGCATAAATAAACCTCAAAAACATTATGCTAAGAAGTCAGACACGAACGACTACATACTGTTTGATTTCATATATACAGAATGTCCAGAAAAGGCCAATGTAAAAACTATCAAAACAAAGTAAATTAACGGTTGCCTGGGAGTGGAGATGTAAAAAACGGAAGGACTATTAATGTGCACAGTATCTTCATGGGGTGATGCCAATGTTCTATTGTGCGATTCTGCTGGAGTAGCACAACTTTGTATTTACTAAAATTCACTGACTTATTGTCTTCTTCCATTTGGGCTGCTGGAACAGAATAACATGGAATGGGTGGCTCATACAAACAGAAATTTATTTCTTGCAGTACTCAGGCTGGGAAGTCCAAGATCAAGGTGCCAGCCAATTCAGTGTCTTGTGGGAGTCACTTCCTACTTCATAGATGGCAGTCTTCTCACTCACTAATCACATAACAGAAGGGGTAAGGTTTCTCTCTGGGCTATCTTTTATGAGGTCACAAATTCCACTCGTGAGGGATCCATCCTCATAATCTAATCACCTCCCCAAAGCCCCACCTCCAAATACCATCACCTTGGAAGTTATGTTTTAACATATGAGTTTGGGAGGGATACAAACATCCAGTCTATTGCATTTGTATACTTAAAATGGATGAATGTGGCGCCTGGGTGACTCAGCTGGTTGAGCGTCTGACTCCTGGTTTCAGCTCAGGTCATGATCTCAAGGTCCTGGGATCAAGTGTCCCCCCCCCCCCCCCAAGTCAGGCTCTGTGCTCAGCAGGGAGTCTGCTTGAAATTCTCTGTCCCCCTCTCCATCTGCCCTTCCTCCTGCTCACACGTTCTCGCTCTCTAATAAATCTTTAAAAAAAAGAAAAGAAAAAAGATTCAACCAAAGCTAGCTAAGTAAATAGACAGATAAATAAATAAAATGGATGAATGTTGCAATCTGCAAATTATACCACGAGAAAAACTATTGGGTTTTTTTCCCCAATAAGTTAATAGAGAGTCATCTGCACTCATGTAAATTCTCATATAATGTAGATCCTGGGCACTTGTTCTCAAGAAGTTACTTAAAGACATATTCCAGGAAAAAAAGGGAATAAACCACAAAATGGTTTATGACAAAAATCTAGGAGAAAAAAGATCCAAAAAGAGAAGCATAAAGAATCTTCAGGACAAAGCAGGGAAATCTCAGCTAAAAAGCCAAAATACAAATGGAGACGGCAACCAACATAGACTACAGAAGATTAAAAAGAAACCAAATATTTCTACAAAAAGACGAAATTGCAGAAAACTCAATGTGCCTGAATATATTCAAACATGGGACAAGTTTGTGGATAAATCAGTGACAGGCACACTGAAAACTAAGCAAAGATAATTTTTAGTGGGAGAGAAAAAATGGTGCAGGAAAGTGAAAGTAATCTGAGGTGACAACAGGACTGCTGTGAATCGCGTTCACACTGTGATCATAATAAAATTCCAAATACTGAGCTAACCCAAATCATGACAGAGTGGCAATAGGAAGATGGGAAGTGTGCATTTGTGCAGTGGGTGTGGCAAGGTGGGAAACTGATAGAAGAAAATGGAAGACTGAGAAAGACCTATATACATATATTGATTAAAAAGACAGAAAAAATATTAAAAGAATCAACTAAATTAATTAAAATTGGTCAGAGCCATCAATACTAGGCTCCCCTGTGAGAGGCAGGCAATAACTGTCCCTAAACAAAGGCAGAGGACAAGCAAGACCTTTCCTCCTCCCTTTCCCTCCCTAGCAGCCCTGGCTGTTCCCTGCCCAAAGCTAGAGTTCCCCACACATATCAGTTTAAAGAGCCTTCCCTCTTCCAAGTGATTTCTCATTTCTCCTTTTTCTGTTTTTTTTTTTTTTTTTCCCTTTTTTGGTGGGTTTTGGTCGTTACTCAAGGGTTGCTATTGGATCAAAAAGCCAGGAACATGCTAATTCAGCTGTTTTAAACCCCATGATTTTATATCCAGGTGAAAATTTATCAATTATAAAGGTAAACTTATCACCCACCTAAGAACTCAGAAGATACAGTATCCATGGATACCTCTCAAAAATAAATTCTTGATTTTAAAAAGAAACAGAAGAACCAACTAACCATAAGATGAATCAAAATGAAGAACTGATTAATCACAAAGCTATGGTAAGCTGCAGATGGTGACCATGAAAACAATTTAAAATACAAAATGGGAAGAACTAGAAGAGCCGTGCCTAAAAAAAGTCATGTTACAATAATACAAAATTAATAATAAAAATAGTAAAAATGAAGAGTTAGGGGGAAAGACAGCAGGATCAAATATAAATATGCCAATTTCCATTCATTTTGGTAAAAGGGAAACAATACATTCTCTCAAATTGGAGTATGAAGAAATAGGATGATAAAAATATAAATGGTTTCAATAACCATTTTTCTTATTCAGAACATCTTTTAAGGAATTAATATCTCTGGAAAATTAGAAACATTTATCTAATACTTCAGCAATTTCATCATTTTAATATCTTTTTCTTTGGTTAAATATAAATGAAATAAGCTTATTCTAAAACATCATATGGAAAAATAAGAGTAATGAGAAAGGAATAGTCCTGCTGGATACTGTGTTATAATACAGAGATATAACATCTGAAATAGTGTGGTACTAGCACATGATTAAACAGACAGGTTAAAAAAAGAAAACAGTCAAATAAACATCTGCATACGTATGAGAATTCAGGATATAATTAAGGTGACTTCTAACTACTACAAAAAAGAATGATTATTCAAAAATGTTTGTGACAGGTAGCCATTTTTTAAATTAAAAAAATCAAATCAAATCCCAGATGGAATGGAAATTTCACCAGGAATGATGAAATAAGTACTAAAAGAAAACATGAAATAAAAATGTTTAATTTTTTAGTAGTAAAAACCTAAGTAGGGGCGCCTGGGTGGCTCAGTCGTTAAGCGTCTGCCTTCGGCTCAGGTCATGATCCCAGGGTCCTGAGATCGAGCCCCGCATCAGGCTCTCTGCTCAGCAGGAAGCCTGCTTCTCCCTCTCCCACTCCCCCTGCTTGTGTTCCCTCTCACGCTGTGTCTCTGTCAAATAAATAAAATCTTTAAAAAAAAAAAAAAAAAAGGAAAGAAAAGCCTAAGTATGTTCTAACACCAGAAATGATAAGAGATTTAAAATTCAGCTGTAAGATTTAAAAACAAAAAATTTCTAAATAGAAAGAAAGAACAATATACAAAGTCAAAAAGGCAACATGTGAAGGAAAAATAAATCACATCTGGGTTTGTTTTTTTTTTTTTTTAATCTACATTTATTTGATAATCTTACCAGGAAACGGTTTGTGGATGGGAGAAGAAACCAATTACTTACAGAACATCTTAGCATTATTCCCCACACCTTATTTCCATATGGGGCAATGTGATCAAGGTCTGATTTCCCTGTGCATGCAGAGGGGTAAGCAGCACAGGAAAGGAAGCCCAAAACTATTACACTCAGAACTTATGTAAGAGTTGCTGCCTTATCTGCCCTTCCTCTACTCCGGGGGGGGTACGAGCACATACAAACTTGGCTCTGGAATATATACCTGTCTTTCTGAGGAGAGAAAGGGAATGTCAACAAATGGCTCTGAGGAAAAAAAGTAAGACTTTCCAGCACTCTCTACCTTAAAGTTGGTATCCTTCAATCTCTGTGCCAAAAGTCTTTGTTTAGAAAGCCCTCACTCTGTAGCAATGTGAAAAATATTCATGGAGCATTGCTTCTTCATGATACCACAAATGGCTTATTGCTTAAAAATAAAGGACACCTTTAATAAGAAAACCCAGAGGGCAAAGGGGCTAATGGTCAATTCAAAGAAAATGAAATGTTAATCAACCTATGAAGAAAAATTCAACCTCACTCATAATAAGGAAAATGAAAATGATATACTATTTTTCACTAACAGAAAAAGACCAAAAGTCAAAGATCCTTTGGACTAGGGAGTAAAAGACACTGATAATACTTAACTAAATTACTAAAATTCGTATTTCCCCAGAAATTCTACTTCCACACATGCAAAGTGATGATATAAAGGACCATTCATAATTGTCAATATTTGCGATAGCAAAATACTGGGGAAACTACCAATAGGAAACTGGTGAAATTACAGGATTACATCTACAACTGGGTATTAAAAAATCATAAAAATGAGGATAACGCTTTAAGTTAGGTATGGAACATTACCAAAGATACATTGTTAAGTAAAACAAAGGTTGCCTCCAGAGGAAAATCAAATGGTTGCGATAAAAACGTGGTATGGAGAGTGACTTTTCTGTTATATACTCTTCTGAACCATTTGGATTTTTTCTTTTCTTTCTTTCTTTTTTTTTTTAACAAAATATTGCCAATTCTTAGTTTTACCATTCAATACGAAACTAACATTATTCAAGCAAAATCACATATAATTTAGTTAATTAAAATAGCATTTTAACAAAATTATGGTTTTTGGTAGAGTATTTCTCCAGCTCCCTACCCAACTTTCATAAACAGAAAGAAGGAAACAGGTGATATATCTACAGATACATATGTGTGGGTGGATACGTATGGGAGCTTCTACTACAGAAAATGAAGAGACCATTTCAAGCAAAAGGAGTAACATATAAAAAGCACATAGAGGTCAAAATGAATGGCATACTCAAGAAAGAAAGAAGTCTCTCCTAACTAGTACATCAAGAATGGCACTGGCAGGAAAGAGGACTCTGAGGCAAGGTGAAGGACACAGTGAAAAGGAACCTTTAAGGAAGAAGCACTATCATTAAGAAACAGAAAACTAACAACTGTGAACACAAATAAACATATACAAGGACAGCATAGATAATTCTGATAAATAAATTTTAACCAGACTGAGACCAAAACCAGTCAATTGAATCTATGCACCAAACACTTTCTCAGTGTTACATCTCTTTAAGAAGAAACTGTATTTATTTCAAATTTCACTCTTAAAAAAAAAAAAAAAAATCAAGCAAAGTAAAGATGCTATCCACATTTCTGTTACCAGAAAAAAGTGTATAACTTCTGAAGCTGGAAAAAGTGACAGTTCAATCAAGATATTTCAAGAAAGGAAAAAACAAAAAAAGAACACAGACAATTATAGCTCTCCAGGCTCAAAATGAAACACTAATTAGAGATAACATATATCTTAGAAGATGAAGAATTTGGCAAATGTGCCTTAAGTATGATAATTTAAGGTTAGTAAAGAAATTTGAAAAAGAAACTCTAGGGGCGCCTGGGTGGCTCAGTCGTTAAGCGTCTGCCTTCGGCTCAGGTCATGATCCCGGGGTCCTGGGATCGAGCCCCGCGTCGGGCTCTCCGCTCCGTGGGGAAGCCTGCTTCTCCCTCTCCCACTCCCCCTGCTTGTGTTCCCTCTCTCGCTGTGTCTCTCTCTGTCAAATAAATAAATAAAATCTTTAAAAAAAAAAGAAAAGAAAAGAAAAAAACTCTACTATTAAAAGAACATTTGAATTGTTTAAATATCAGAAAGAAGTCTTTGAAATATATAAGAATGGCTTTCTGAATACAATGAAACCCAAGGTTCTTTAATCATGTTCCCATTCAGTCACAGCCTCTACCACCAAATATCCGCCCATCACACAGATGCTTCTAGAAAATCAAAATTAATTATCTGGTAACTGACAGGATTATGGTCACTGGAAGTAAATGCACAGTAAAGAAATATTACAACATTAAATGGGAGACACAAATGAATCCAAGTGTGATATTAAATAGCATAAAAGTAGGTACTATCAGATATAATAAAATGAATCTCTTCATGAAATTTTTTCTTTAAATTCATTTACACTCTTTTTTTGAGAGTATAGAACATAACTTGCTGACAAGTCATCAAGATATAAAATGTACACCTCAGTACCTAATGATTTTGACCAACTGCATAGCATTACTTGATATAAGTATCAACTTCCAGAGGTCTTATACCAAAACCAGCAATGAGACAAACTCAGAAAAGCTTATGGGTTGAGATAAATGAGCCAGAAACAAACAAAACACACACACACACACACACAGTAATAAAGTGTCCTAAAGACAGCACTGGTTATTAGTTGTGTAAATTCTGATAAATACCCTAACTAAAGAATCTAGTAGCTCTTTTGTCTGGAATAAAATACCAATGTCTTGTAGACACTTTCAACTGCCTTCAGAATTATATTACAAACTAGTATTCTCATCATGGCATAATAAAGTTTCCATTTTAATCAAAAACATGATTTCCTAGCTAATTATCTAATTAGATATAATTTGTTATAAAGACATATTTTTAATCAAAATCAAATCAATCTCTAAAAGGCAAAATTCTGTCACTCCTAAAGATACTCACACCAATAAATTATAGGATAAAAAAGTGATCTCAAAGACAAGTGTACGTTTTGGGCAACAACAACTAAGGTTAATATTTACACAAACTCTACAAGTATTTACGATACTGGTTTCAAATGCATCTAGATACCATAAATTCTGCCGTAATAAATGAAAACCAGCCCCATAGTGTGATCTTATAAGCATAATGTTGAAAAAAGAAGCAACGTATAGAAAATTGCATATTACATGATCCCACTGATTAAAGTTTAAAAAACAGGTACAATTAATTATATATTGCTTAGGTGTGCATAATTAAAAGGAAAACAATATAGAAATGCAAGCAAGCTTTTAGAATTCAGTCAGAACAGTAACCAGCTCTAGGAGGACAGATGAGGAATACTTAGAAGGAGAAGTTGGGGTGGGGGGGGTGGGTGGTAAGAAGGGCTGGCATTTTGGGACTTGTAGATCCACTTGATGCTTACATGGATTTTTGCTATAATAATTTTTTCAGCCATATATTGGTGTTTTATGTACTTTTCTGTATGCGTGTTTTAGTTTACACAACTTAAATAAAAGGAGAAGGGGAAGAAGGAAGGAAAGCCACTAGGTCCTCCGGAGACCTTGGTTGGAACAGAGGAAGCATGTCCCTAAGTCAACAGTTCCAGAGCAGCTGCTAGACTTCTCAACCTCATCCCAGTGGCAGAGGGGGCAGTTCCTCTAGAAGAAAATGAGCGTCATTCCTGCAAGTTACTCTAGGTACTCTTCCTTCCTCCATCCCCTTCAAAATTTTATAAGCCCTGAATCCCGTTCTGTTTATCACATCTGACAGCAGTTCTCTTAACAGTACATGAACCCTAACCAAGACAAGTCATCAAGAGAGGTTCGAAAAGAACCAAAGAGGAATTTCCAATACGGAGTGTTAACAGTAATGAGGCAGAAGGTCTAGACACTGACCATTACATTAACCTGATACTTATCTGTCATTCCCAACAGATGTCCTAGTATAAGCATAAAAATGAAACCTTTATTTAACACTTTATGAAGTTGGACTTTTGACTTTCATAAAAACAAAAAGGAGTGGGAGAGGAAGGGTAAAGTATAGAGGCACGGTAAGGAATGAAAAACAGAGTTACCTGGAGTCTTGTATTCATTTCCAAGAAATAAAAATTCTTCTTCGAGTCCACAAGGAATTCCACGGTTCCAGCAGAGGAATACTTCACTGCTTTGGCAAGAGCTACGGCTTGTTCTCCCATTGCTCTTCGAGTCTTAGAATCCAGAAAAATGCTACAAATACAGAAAGAGTAATCAACACTTTGAACAAAAGTCATCTTTTGCGTGCACCATATAAAAATGTTCTTAAAGTTTACTCAAGTGTGATCATCTGTCTCAGTTTAAGATTTTTATATCCTATGCTTTACATATGTTTATAATACATGCTTTCTGTCAAGTCAGCTTCAGATTTTTATAAAACTAAACATGTGAACCTCCCACATTATAGTGCAATTTCCATCAATTTTAGCACAATTAGTTGTTTTCAACCAGTAAAACTTAACATACACATTCAGAACTTCCCTAAGCTAAAATTGGGAGATGTGCCTTAGGGAGAACACATGTGTGCTGGGTGAGCTTTCTTCAGGCAAGTCCTGACCAGGACCAGGGGTTCAATATTAATGAATCAACAACATGCATTAAGTAAGGTGGCTTTCGACAGAAACACACATAAAACAAGGTTAAGTCAGGATATTTTCATCAAGGCTACGTATTGATTAAAATGTCCTGACTAGAGGCTCACAGAACCTAACTCTACTTCCCCTGCGTATTCGCTAATTCAGTGTTCACAGTGACTCTGTGAAATGTAACTACCACAAACAAAAAGAACTAACTGTATATCTAATATATCC
The DNA here is from genome assembly GCF_002201575.2 of Neomonachus schauinslandi. NCBI lineage: Eukaryota > Metazoa > Chordata > Mammalia > Carnivora > Phocidae > Neomonachus > Neomonachus schauinslandi. The sequence continues at coordinate 11,096,888 of NC_058405.1, forward strand.
TCAAAACTTTTGTTTCATAATACCAAAGTTACCCTCCAGCAGGCAAATAAAGCTTAAATGTTTTCAATAAACCCTAAAAAAAAAAAAAAAGAGTATTTGTGTATTTTCATGTATTTTGCTTCTATCTAAGAAAGGTTCTAAGAAATAGAACACTGACTACTTTTCTTCCCATGGATTAAAATTTGTGGATCAAGATTTAGGTGATTTTTATAAAATTTTTATTATGGAAAAGCAAAATGAACTTCTATGCACCTGTTTCCCATGTGGAACAATTATTAATACACAGCCAGTCTTGTGTATACCGTGCACATCTACTTTTCTACCAGGCCTACCCATTTTTTTTTTCCTACAAATTTTATTTTAAATCAAATCCCAAATTAGATATCATTTCATCTATAGAAACTTCCATATCTGTTTCTATAAGATTTGTAACATAATCACACTTAAAACATTAATAAGAACTTAATAGCATTTAATATTCAGTTAGTATTCAAATCTCCCTGATTATTTCAATTTTTTTCAGGTAATATCTTTGAATCAGAATTCATATAAGGTCCAGCCACTCCATTCACTTACTTATTTTTACATCTTTACAGTTCTTTTAACTTGTAATGCTCTCTTCCCCTTTTTCTAAGACAAGGATCTGCTCATTTTCCTCCCATTTCTCACAATCTGGGTTCAACCCCAGAATTGCACGGCATTTTAACATCCGCATTACATTTCTATTTCTCATAAACTGCTGGTTAGATCTAGAACCCTGAATAGATTTCAGGTTGGAATGGGGGAGGGGGAAGCAAGAGAACGTCACAGAGGGGAAGTGTACCTCCTAATGTCTCCCTTTTGGTGGTTAGGATTAATCAATGGATAAAACAGTTCTGCTTCAACCTAATGGATATAGGCATAGATGACATTTCAATGCTAACTAGTTGACAAAATTAATACAAAAAAAGAAACCCAAAATTAACATAATAACATTTGGAGAATCTCAAAGACAGTGGAGGGAAACTATTTTTGTACTGTCTGATCTTGTCCTTTCTCTAGTCATAAACTCTGTTAGTAACACTCAGAGCTATAAGCAACCTCATCATTGCACTCAAAACAGAGTAGTAAATTCAATTTCTAGAAACTGAAAACTGAAAATTCCACTTATTTAAGATTTTACAAATAATAATATACAAATACCTATCAAGTCACTATTAATGACCAGTTCTCATTTGGGGGTTTGTCTTTTGCTGTTTTTGTTCCTACTGCTTTAAATTTTCCTCTTTTTCTCTCAATTAAATGAGTTCAAATGAAAAACTTGTATTTCTAGAGAAAGAGAGAGGAAACAAAAATAATAGTTCAAGGTTCCTAGTCTGTGTAAGATTTTTATCCCAGGTAAAATCTGAATGGGTTTTAAATAAAAAGTTAATTACATTGAAGCAATAAGAAGAGAACACAAAACTATAAAAGTGGGTATGTCAGAGACTATCACTGTTCTACCAGCAACCCTGTACCCTTCTTCCACACAACTAAAATTTTAGCAGAGAACATGGTTACTTAATTAAAAAAAAGACATTTCCCAACTTCCCTAGCAAAGTCCCTAACTTCAGATCACTACCAAGCAATCAGCACTAGTAGGTTCTGGAGCCCTTCCTTAAACATACAGGTAGAACATTCCTTTTGCCTCTTCTTCCTTCTCTCTTTCATCCTGGTGCTGGGCCATGAGATAGGGTCACGCCCCATGTAGGCCACAGTGGACTGTTCTTCACAGCATGGTGGCTGGTTTTTAAGGTAAGTGTCCCAAGAGACAGGAAATGGAAGCTGGAAGTTTCCTTAGGCCTGCACACAGCATCACTTCTGTGCAGTCTATTCTCAGAGCACAGAATCAAGGGGAGGGTACAAAGATCCCTACCTCCACTCATCAACAAGAGAAGTGGCAAAAAACTTGGAAACCACGTCTTAAAACTCCCACGCTATACTATATATTTAAAACCTAATATAATTAAAGCAGGACTTGCTTTGTGCCATTATCCTGTAATTAAAAATTCACTCATATTCACACCTCTTTAAAGAAACTATACATACATATCAAGGCACACTGGTTATGACTAAGTTACATCTAGCTATACTCCTTATTGCCTGATTATTAAAAATGACGATGTACACTCAACTGGGGGATTTTTAAGGACACAGAGACAACTAGAATATATACAAATACCAACCTAGCATCAAATTAGAAATGAAGTTCCATGAAATTGCTACACTAAACACATCTAAAGGTAGCTTGGAGAAGGGCCCAAAATAGTTCTGATAAATCAAGGAATTACTTTTTTTATTATTATTATGAACATACAATATATTATTTGTTTCAGGGGTACAGGTCTGTAATTCATCAATCTTACACAACACACAGTGCTCACCACAACACATACCCTCCCCAATGTCCATCGCCAGCCACCCCCATCCCTCCCACCCCCCTCCACTCCAGCAACCCTCAGTTTGTCTCCTGAGATTAAGCGTCTCTTATGGTTTGTCTCCCTCTCTGGTTTCATCTTGTTTCATTTTTTCCTCTCTTCCCCTATGATCCTCTGCCTTGTTTCTTAAATTCCACGTATCAGTGAGATCATATGGTAATTGTCTTTCTCTGATTGACTTATTTTGCTTAGCATAATACGCTCTAGTTCCATCTACATCGTTGCAAATGGCAAGATTTCATTTTTGATGGCTGCATAATAGTCGTGTGTGTGTGCGTGTGTGTGCGTGTGCGTGTGTACACACACATCTTCTTTATCCATTCATCTGTCGATGGACATCTCGGCTCTTTCCATAGTTTAGCTATTGTGGACATTGCTGCTATAAACATTGGGGTGCGAGTGCCCCTTCAGATCACCTAGGGTAAATACCCAGTAGGGCAATTGCTGGGTCATAGGGTAGCTCTATTTCCAACTTTTTGAGGAACCTCCATACTGTTTTCCAGAGTGGCTGCACCAGCTTGCATTCCCACCAACAGTGTAGGAGCGTTCCCCTTGCTCTGCATCCTCACCAACATCTGTCGATTTCTGACTTAATTTTAGCCATTCTGACTGGTGTGAGGTGATATCTCATTGTGGTTTTGATTTGGATTTCCCTGATGCCTAGTGATGTTGGGCACATTTTCATGTGTCTGTTGGCCATTTGGATGTCTTCTTGGCAGAAATGTCTGTTCATATCTTCTGCCCATTTCTTGATTGGATTATTTGTTCTCTGGATGTTGAGTTTGATAAGTTCTTTATGGATTTTGGATACTAGCCCTTTATCTGATATGTCATTTGCAAATATCTTCTCCCATTCTGTCGGTTGTCTTTTGGTTTTGTTGACTGTTTCCTTTGCTGTGCAAAAGCTTTTTCTCTTGAAGTCCCAATAGTTCATTTTTGCCTTTGTTTCCCTTGCCTTTGGAAACATGTCTAGGAAGAAGTTGCTGCAGCTGGGGTCGAAGAGGTTGCTGCCTGTGTTCTCCTCAAGGATTTTGATGGATTCCTGTCTCACATTTAGGTCTTTCATCCATTTTCAGTCTATTTTTTTTATATGTTATAAGGAAATGGTCCAGTTTCATTCTTCTGCATGTGGCTATCCAATTTTCCCAACACCCATTTGTTGAAGAGACTGTCTTTTTTCCATTGGACATTCTTTCCTGCTTTGTCAAAGATTAGTTGACCACAGAGTTGAGGGTCCATTTCTGGGCTCTCTATTGTGTTCCATTGATCTGTGGTCTGTTTTTGTGCCAGTACCATACTGTCTTGATGATGACAGCTTTGTAATAGAGCTTGAAGTCTGGAATTGTGATGCCACCAGCTTTGCTTTTCTTTTTCAATATTCCCCTGGCTATTTGGGGTTTTTTCTGGTTCCATATGAATTTTAGGATTATTTGTTCCAGTTCTGTGAAAAGAGTTACCGGTATTTTGATAGGGATTGCAAATCAAGGAATTTTGAAAAACTGTGCTCCAGAAGCCTTTTGATGGTAGGATAAATTCAAAACGTCAGGGTCAACTTTATGAAAACTTCACCAACAGAAGATCCTAGAAGGCATGTATCCCTAGACATTATGTAAGACCAGAAACACCAGCAAGGTCTCTATTACCTAGAAGCTCATGGAAGTCAGGGTTGGCTATCCACCAAACTCTCTCCTCTAGCAAAACCCCGCCTTTTTTTCCCAAGTATTCTCACACGTCATGCACTCAAGTACTGAGGATGAGATCAAGTGGCAAATTCTTAATTATAAAAATATACACTAATAGATTCTACCATGACGATTCCACCGAATTGCTACTGAAGCAATTTTAGCCAATAATGGGAAAGAAATATGCTAAACAGAATCAGTCTATTATGAATATTCATTATGAAAAACTCTTACCTTGGTGCTTCCTCCACCACTTTCTGATTTCTTCGCTGAATTGAGCACTCTCTTTCATTGAGCCACAATGCATTCCCATGTTTGTCACCTAAAACCTGACAGAGCAATACCACTTGAAAAATTATGCAGCCATACCTATAGAGTATGTGCCCAAGTAACATTTCCACCATGCAACACCCCCTGGTTTTTACCACTCGAAGCTCCCAGAACACACGTACCTCTCAATTATGTTCCTCTTTTGGTTGATGTTAATAGAGGAAAACTTTATTTACAACCCTGAAACTCACTAAAATGTTTTAAAAAGACTTGAGGAAAAAATTCACACATCATATTTCACCCAGTGCACTGGCATATAACATCAATTATACAAATTTTGTGAAGGACATTGAGTGTCAATAAAGGAAATATACATTCTAGACATCAGTGGTGCTTCAGGAAAACCGTGTTATTACAAACATCTGTTTGTTTTTAACATAATTACATGTCTGTTGATCAGGAAATGCTATTTACATCCAATATTACTCGGTTACTTATATACGGATGTTTTTACTGTGTTTTATTTTTGTTACAGAAACTGATAAAAGGTCTGGGATTAACATGTAACACATTATGATTTTTCCCATTTGTAATACTGAGAAATAAGCTGGAGTTGCCAGATAAAATAACAGGACACCCAGATGAATATGAATTTCAAAGACTTATTTATTTTTAGAGAGTGCACACACATAGTGGGGGGCAGGGCAGAGGGAAGGAGAATCTCCCCACTGAGCACAGAGCCAGATGCAGGGCTCAATCTCACGACCCTGAGATCCTGACCTGAGCTGAAACCAAGAGTCAGACGCTTAACCAACTGAGCCACCCTGGCACCCGTGAATTTGAATTTCAAATAAACAACAAAAAATCTTAATAAAAATAGGTTCCAGGGGCGCCTGGGTGGCTCAGTTGGTTAAGCGACTGCCTTCGGCTCAGGTCATGATCTTGGAGTCCCTGGATCGAGTCCCGCATCAGGTTCCCTGCTTGTCAGGGAGTCTGCTTCTCCCTTTGACCCTCCCCCCTCTCATGTGCTTTCTCTCTCTCTCATTCTCTCTCTAATAAATAAATAAAATCTTTTAAATAAATAAATAAATAAATAATAAAAAAATAGGTTCCAAATACTTATTGGGACATACTTCCACTTAAAAACAAATACTGTTTATCTGAAATTCAAATTTAACATGTATCTTACCAGCTAAATCTGGTAACCCTAAAACATGCTCTTGGTGAATATTTTTGCACAGAATGTTTGCTTTTGGGAACAGATTAATCTATTTTCATGACTGAGGAGTAGTTACATATTACTGAATGCATATATTAAGTTCACAGAAATAAAAGCTATTCTAGAAGCCAAAAGGCTAGGCAATAAAATTATTGCCTATTACTCCAAACTGCTATGCAACTTCTTTGGGCAAGTCACCTTTTTCCCTTATGCATTATCAACAGCAGATACAATCATCTTAATACTTTATATGGTGCCAAAAATATAAAATAAAAAAGATCGGGCGCCTGGGTGGCTCAGTTGGTTAAGCGACTGCCTTCGGCTCAGGTCATGATCCTGTAGTCCTTGGATCGAGTCCCACATCGGGCTCCCTGCTCGGCAGGGAGTCTGCTTCTCCCTCTGACCCTCCCCCCTCTCATGTGCTCTCTCTCATTCTCTCTCTCTCAAATAAATAAATAAAATCTTAAAAAAAAAAAAAAGATCATGGTTACAGTAAACTATAAAATGAGTAGCTAACATACGAATGTAAACTTAATTTTTAGTAATAAAACATTTCTAAATCCCAAGAATGATTCCAAGCAAAGGAAAATACTGCAGTAATGAAATGCCAAGAAGTTGGAATTTTATTTTTAAGTCTCAAAGGTGGCTGCATGAAGTACAGTCTAAAAAATACCGTAACACTAAAAAATACTTTAACACTAAATTTATGCTACTTCATTTCATCCTAGTTGACAAGAAGGTGAAGCAGACTGTGTGTCCAAGAAATAAAGCCATGATAACCAAGAATTCTCAGAAATATTTCTAACTGTAAAATATTAGATTCATATATAGAATTACATTTGTTTTCCCCTAAAGTCTGTGTAGTCTCCTAATTCTTTTTAAAAAATCTTGGCATGGGGGCGTCTGGGTGGCTCAGTTGGTTAAGCGACCAACTTGATTTTGGCTTGGGTCATGATCCCAGGGTTGTGAGATTGAGCCCCCAGTGGCTGCAGGGCCTGCTTAAGATTCTCTCTCTCCCACTGCCCAGGCCCTTGAAAGCATGATCATGCGCTCGCTCTCTCGCTCTCTCTCAAAAAAAGGAAAAAAAAGTTTTGTTTTTTCCTAAGCATTGAACAAAAATAGTATTTTTAAAGATTCATTTATTTGAGAGAGAGAGAACGCAATTGGAGGGGCAGTGTAAGAGGGTGAGGGAGAGAAAGAATCCTCAAGCCGACTTCCTGCTGAGCACGGAGCCCGACCCAGGGTTTGAACCCAGAACCCTGAGATCATGACCTGAACGGAAATAAAAAGTCAGCTGTGTGGGGCGCCTGGGTGGCTCAGTCTAACATCTGACTTTGCTCAGGTCACGATCTCAGAGTCCTAGGATTGAGCCCCGCACCCCAACAGGTTCCACGCTCAGTGGAGAGTCTGCTTATTCCTCTCCCTCTGCCCCTTTCCCTGCTCATGTTCTCTCATAAATTTTTTTAAAATAAAAAATAAAAAAAGAATCGGCTGCTTAACTGACTGAGCCACCTAGGCAACCCTCAACAAAAATAATTTGACAATGATTTACTCCACTAAATAGAGACTAAGTGACCAGACAATATAAAGAGTGCCTGTAAGGGAAGTTAATCCTTAAATCCCTCATGAGTTTTGTTTTGTTTTTAAGATTTTATTTTTTATTATTTTTTAAAGATTTTATCTATTTATTTGACTGAGAGAGACACAGAGAGAGGGAACACAAGCAGGGGGAGTGGGAGAGGGAGAAGCAGGCTTCCCGCTGAGCAGGGAGCCCGATGTGGGGCTCGATCCCAGGACCCTGGGATCACGACCTGAGCCGAAGGCAGACGCTTAACTGACTGAGCCACCAGGTGCCCCAAGATTTTATTTTTTAAGTAATCTCTATACCCTATGTTGGGGCTTGAACTCACAACCTAGAGATCAGAGTTGCATGCTCCACTGACTGAGCCAGTCAGATACCCCCCATCATAAGTTTTATTTTCTTTTACTTTTAATACAGCCTTTTACCAATGTGCAGGTACTCAATGTGGAAAAATCTCCCAAATACACTGCTTACTGAAAAAAGCTTCATGATAACAGAGTGTCCACATAATGCAAGCCATTCAGCATCCCTGGATCCAACTCACAAAGTGCCAGTAGTGCCCAGGTTGAGAAACACAGGTTTCCACCACTCAGAGTGGTGCCACTGCCACGACCAGGGGAGATTCGGTGTAAGAAAGGACACAGTAGGGGCGCCTGGGTGGCTCAGTCGTTAAGCGTCTGCCTTCGGCTCAGGCCATGATCCCAGGGTTCTGGGATCGAGCCCCACATCGGGCTCCCTGCTCGGCGGGAAGCCTGCTTCTCTCTCTCCCACTCCCTCTGCTTGTGTTCCCTCTCTCGCTGTGTCTCTCTGTCAAATAAATAAAATCTTTGGGGCACCTGGGTGGCTCAGTCGTTAAGCGTCTGCCTTCGGCTCAGGTCATGATCCCAGGGTCCTGGAATCGAGCCCCTCATCGGGCTCCCTGCTTCACGGGAGGCCTGCTTCTCCCTCTCCCACTCCCCCCGCTTGTGTTCCCTCTCTCACTGTCAAAAAATAAAAATAAAAAAAAATAAAAAAAAAAAGAAAGGACACAGTAGGCGATAGCCCCTGTGTAAAAATAATAAGTGATACACATATATACTTCACAATAGGATACAGCAGGATGTAACGGTGCCTGCTTCTAGGGACAGAAACCAGGGGGCTTGGAGACAAGGACTTGGAGACAGGGGTGAAAGGAATGCTCACTTTTCACTGGATGTCCTTTTTTGTGTGCACAAATTACCTCATATAAATAATTAAATACATGCAAACTGAGAAAAATAATTTTTAAAAAACATAGATCAGATATGGCAAACATCTGTGTTACCTATTTAAGTTACTAGGAGACACTTTCACCTATGTTTAAAATTATCACCTAGGGGGCGCCTGGGTGGTTCAGTCGTTAAGCGTCTGCCTTCGGCTCAGGTCATGGTCCCAGGGTCCTGGGATCGAGCCCCGCATCGGGCTCCCTGCTCCATGGGAAGCCTGCTTCTCCCTCTCCCACTCCCCCTGCTTGTGTTCCCTCTCTCACTGTGTCTCTCTCAGTCAAAGAAATAAATAAAATCTTTAAAAAATAAAAAAATAAAAAATTATCACCTAGATTATATGGCACGGCTAATGAAAATAAACTACAAGCTGATGTAGATCTCTAATTACTTAATACAATCTGTCTAACACTTATTGAGTGTTAGTAATGTGAAAGACAATGGCCTAGTTGCTGGAACCAACAAATGAATAAGACCTACTAACTGCCTTCAAGTACTTCTTGGTCTATTTGAAAAGTCAGACAACTCAAGATAAAATCAATGGTCATCTAACAAATATGTAACAGAAGAGGAATACAGAGAAGGGGAAAATTAATTTTGCCTCTACAACCTTACAGGAAGGATAGGTTACAGACTTAAATATCCAACAGTCTACTCAACACCTACACTTTGATATCTCAACCTTGTTTCTCCAAAATCACACCCTGATCTCCTCCCCAAAACATGCACCTCTCAGTTTTTCCCACCGCAGTAAAAGATAGTCCTAGTCTTCTAATTCCTCAGGCCCAAACCCTAAAGCCATCTTTGATGCCTTATACTTTTTCTTATACATCACATCTGATCTCTTAGAAAATCTGGTCTACCTTCACAGAGTATCGAGAATTCAGTCACATCTCACCACCTCCTCTACCAACACCCTGGCCCAAGCTGCCATCATCTCCCACCAAGAATTATAGCAAACAAAAACAAAAACCAAACTCCTATGAGATTCTCAGCTTCAAATGGTGGTTTTCAAATACAAAGTAAGAGCCAATGACTAGTATGTGCCTCCTGTTTTCTTCCTTTACCTTGTTGATTGGGGTATTTATTGCAGTGTCATATCCTTTTCTCATCGCTGTAAGTTTGATGAGCAGGTGTCACACTGTCTTCAAATACAGAGGTCTTCGCATCAGAAAAACTGCTTTTAAGGAACCATATACAAGAAGTCTCACCCATAGCTGGGCCAAGTTTGAAGGCGAGATTCTGGTCTTGGCAGATGTTTATATTCTACTTACAGAAGGACATGATCATTGGAGGGGCTGGTCAATGGGCTGTGCTAGACCATATCCAAAGTCGGCCCCCACATTCAATAAGACATTAAAAGAATCATTCACCATGGTCATGTGGAATTTATGTCAGGGATGCAAGGATGGTTCAATATTCACAAATCAACGTGATACATCACATTAACAAAATGAAGGAGAAAAATCACATGATCATCTTGATATAGAAAACGCATTTGACAAAATTCAGCATCCATTCATGATAAAAACTCTTAAAGTGGGCTTAGAGAGAACATACCTCAACATAATAAAGGCTACATGTGAAAAACCTACAAGTAACATCATACTCAGTGGTAAAAAACTGAGAGCTTTTCTCTAAAATCAAAAACAACGTAAGGATACCCAGTCTTGACACTTTTATTCACAAAATCCTGGAAGTCCTGGCCACAGCAATCAGACAAGAAATAAAAGTCACTATTTGCAGATGACATGATACTACACACAGAAAACCCTAAAGACTCCACAAAGCAACTATTAGTGGTAATGAATTTATTCAGTAAAGTTGCAGGACACAAAATTAGTATCTAGAAATTAGCCGCATTTCCATACAAGAATGAAGTAGCAGAAAGAGAAATAAGAAAACAATTCCAGTTACAATTGCACTAAAAAGAATAAAGTATCAAGGAACAAAATTAACCAAGGAGATGAAACACCTGTACTCGGGAAACTATAAAACACTGATGAAAGAAACTGAAGATGACACAAATATAAAGCTATTCCATGCTCATGGACTGAAAGAATATTGTTAAGATATCCATAGTACTCAAAGCCATCTACAGATTTAATGCAATCCCTACCAAAATACCAACAGCATTCTTCACAGACCTAAAACTAGTAATCCTAAAATTTGTATGGAATCACAAAAGACTCCGAATAGCCAAAGCAATTTTAAGAAGAACAAAGCGGAAGGTATCGCAATCCCAGATTTCAAGATATACTACAAAGCTATAGTAATCAAAACAGTATGGTACTGGCACAAAAACAGACACATACATCAATAGAACAGATGGAGTGCCCAGAAATAAACCCATGATTTTATGGGCAAGTAATCTATGACAAAGGAGACAAGATTATACAATGGGAAAAAGACGGTCTCTTCAGTTAATGGTGCTGGAAAAACTGGACAGTTACATGTAAAAGAATGAAACTGGACCACTTTTTAACACCATACATAAAAATAAACTCCAAATGAATTAAACGGCCTGAATGTGAGGCCTAAAACCATAAAAATCCTAGAAGGGAACACAGGCAGTAATTTCTCTGGCATCAGCCACAGCAACATTTTTCTAGCTATGTCCCCGAAGGCAAGGGAAACAAAAGCAAAAATAAACTATTGGGACTACACCAAAATAAAAAGCTTTTGCACAGCAAAGGAAACCATCAACAAGAAAAAAGGCAACCTACTGAATGGGAGGAGATTTTGCAAATGATATATTTAATAAGGGGTTAATATCCAAACACATAAAGCACGGGGGCACCTGGCTGGCTCAGTCAGTGGAGCATGTCTCTTGATCTCAGGGTCATGAGTTCCAGCCCCATGTTGGGTATGAAGCTTACTTTAAAAAAATACACACACACACACACACACACATATAGAAACTACAGTATTTACTAGACCTATACATAACATTACCATGTAATCCAGTAATACTTCTCCTCAGTTTATCTGCAAGAATGTATATGTCCATAAAAAGTCATAGCAATTTATTCATAGTATCAAAAAGCTGGAAACAACCTGAAGATCCACCAACAGGAAAATGGATAAATTGCAGGTTATTCAAACAATGAAATATCACAGAGCAATTTTTTAGAGTTAATAGTAACACACAGCCTCACGGAACAATCTCAAAGACATGATGTTGTATGAAAGAAGCCAGATATAACCAAAATATATTGTATGATTTCATTTATATAAGTTTAAGAACAGGCAGAAATACTCTGTAGTGTTAGAGGTCAGAACAGGAGGCCAAGTGGAGGGACTGACTGGGAAGTTGTATGAAGAAGTCTTCCGATGTCACAGAAATGTGCTATACACAGATCTGGATGGTGGCTATACAGCCCTATATGCATGCATAAGAACTTTGAGTCGTACGCTTAAGATCTGTGGACTTTAAGATGTGGTAGCTCACTTTAGAATATCCAAAAACAAAAAAACCCAACAACAACAACAAAAACCCCTGCTAACTTCAGAAAGAAATACACTACAGTCAATGTTTTAAGACTATTTGCTGATGATATATATTTGCACATTTTTTCCCACTCTGGAAAACTGGAGGATCTAGATGAAGATTTTCTACCCATAAAAAATACCCAGGGTGCCTGGGTGGCTCAGTTAAGCGTCTGCCTTTGGCCTAGGTCATGGTCCCAGGGTCCTGGGATCGAGCCCTACATCAGGCTCCCTGCTCCGCGCGCGGGGGGGGGGGGGGGGGTATTCCCCCCCCCCCCCTTTCCCCCCCTGGTTTTCTCTCTCTCAAAAAAAAAAAAAAAATCTTTAAAAAAAAAAAAAAACTATGTAAAATGATAATTAACTTCAAAAAACCACAATGACAGAATTTAGGACTTCTATTATGCCTCATCAGAAGAGGCAAGGGCAGCAAATAACCTATTATTTAGTTTTCTGATTCTCTATTGACACTGAAATAAATAAAACAATACTTAAACCTCAGTATAATTTTAAATTTGATGTTTACATTTTATCAATTTTAATTCAATTCATAGCCATAACATTCTTAACAGAAGACGTTCTTAACAGAAATGAAAACTTCAGGAGACATTGTCTTCTTCTGTGTGTTATTTCAGAAAACCAATTTTTTGTCTTGCTGAAATCTACACCCCCTACAACCGCTTTAGCAGTTAGATTAAAATCTTAACCTGAGTAGAAAAAATTATTTACTCATGTCGAAACTAGCAATTCCTAGAAGAATGTCTGTCTCGGTGAGCCACACAGACATTTGGTGAACTGAAATGATAGAAGTCCAGATCAAGCACTTTATTAAAAAACAAAAAGCAAGCCCTGTCCAGGTGTCATGGCCCAGTCCCAGAATGGGACTGAATGAATCTCTAGGTGCAAAGTATTTAACTTGGTCAGACAGCTTGGGACTGCTTCTTTCTACAAGAGGATTTTTTTTTTTTTTTAAAGATTTTTTATTTATTTTTTAGAGAGCGAGTGAGAGAGAAACAGCATGAGAGGGGAGAGGGTCAGAGGGAGAAGCAGGCTCCCCGCTGAGTGGGGAGCCCGATGTGGGACTCGATCCCAGGACCCTGGGATCATGACCTGAGCCGAAGGCAGACGCTTAACCATCTGAGCCACCCAGGCGCCCTACAAGAGGATTTTTATATCATTCCCTATGTTGACCAACAGCCTGGCACTTTAATGAGAAGTATACCAGATTCCAAAGGAAAGTGATCAATTTATGCACATTCTCTATTTTGAAGTTATTCAAGCATATCAGAACAATTCACAATCATTCTAAACGGAAGAAAGGATATGTTTCCAAGAGGAATAAATGACGTTTTTTTAAAGTCATAATAATTAGAAAACATCTTAAAATGTACCAACCTGGATTTCTATATGACGAGGGTTATCAATAAATTTTTCTATTAGTAGTCTATCATCACCAAAACTAGAAGCAGCTTCTTGAGATGAAAATCTAAAACCATCCCTAATTTAAAAAAAAGAAAGAGGGAGGCGGGAAGAACAATCAAACTAACAAAACAAATTCAGCCTTCAATATAAAAGTAAACAAAGCAATTAAATAATTTATTTTGGTTTACTTATGAACAAAGCCAAGAAAAATTCACTTAATGCACAAATAACTAAATTTACTTTCATTGACCAACAACTCCTACACTCACCAGCTTTGTGACCTGGGGTCAGTGATTTAACTTCCCTGACCCTAGATTTTATAATGAAATAGGAATACCATTACTTAGTTGACCAACTGTTAAAAATTAGATTTTTTTTTTAAAGATTTTATTTATTTATTTGACAGAGAGAGAGAGAGAGAGAGACAGCGAGAGAGGGAACACAAGCAGGGGGAGTGGCAGAGGGAGAAGCAGGCTTCCCGTGGAACAGGGAGCCCAATGCGGGGCTCAATCCCAGGACCCTGGGTTCACGACCCGAGCCGAAGGCAGACACCTAACAATTGAGCCACCCAGGTGCCCCAAAATTAGATATTTCTAATAAACCACACAAATCATATAAAATTCCATTTCCTCAACCCTAACATACCGTAATTCCACTAATAAAAAAAATTTTTAAATGCCTATTAATTTGACTCGAGTCAGAATATGCACACAAAAATGCAAAGGGCCAACTTGGCCAATGGCACAACTGGGGCAAAACTACAGTGAAATACTCAGTGAGAATGAACATACATGAGGAGGATCCTCAAGAACATTTTATGATATTTTTTAATGATATTTTAAATACACACACTTAAATGTAACTGCCCTTCACATACCCATACAGATCATTACAACTTTATATCATCTTTAAATTGTTCAAAATTAATCATTAAAAGAGAAAAGTATAATTTTTGAAAATAAAAATACAGATATAATTATTGCTTTATACATTTTATTCCCAAACTATAATAATTTAAATTGTTATAATTAAAATATGCTCACTAAATTCATACACTATGAAATGGGCCCATTCGGGGGCGCCTGGTTGGCTCAGTAGGTTAAGTGTCTGCCTTCGGCTCAGGTCATGATCCCAGGGTCCTGGGATCGAGCCCCAAGTAGGGCTCATTACTTGGCAGAGAGCCTGCTTCTCCCTCTCCCTGCTGCTCTGCCTACTTGTGCTCTCTATCTCTCTGTCAAATAAATAAATAAAATCTTTAAAAAAAAAAAAAGAAAGAAAGAAAGAAAGAAATGGGCTCATTCGGTCAGTCTATTAAAAATGCACACTTGCTTACCTAAAACTAATTGAGTATATTATTTTTCACTCACTGACATATTCAGAATATAAAGTTTAATTCTTTTTACAATGTCACTAATAGTTTCTTAATCTTCAGATTAAATATCTATACTTAAATACAACAGTAAAATTCTTCCAACCTTTTAATTTGCAAACACTCCATCTGGCATTATTAGAAATAAATACATTTGTTTTTGTGCTTAAAAAATACAACACAGCAAGTAAACAATGACCAGAAGATAAATTCAAAACATATTGCAACAATTCTTGTTTCTCAGAGTTCTCAGGGAAAAGGTATCAAGTTTTCTTAGTCCTCTATTACTTCTTTGATTTAGGGGAATGGAGTTTTTAGATCTTTGGAGACTGCAAACCTCCAAGAAACTAAAGCACAATGAATTATTGTTTTTAGTACCATATGACCAACTTTTTATTAGATGGGGTATGATGATTCACAAAGAAAAAACAAAGCACTTTATAGTTTCTCTCTGCTATAATGACTAAGAGCTTTCATTTTGCATTTAAATCAAGAATACTAGGGAAAAAAAAAATCAAAATCACCCAAATAAATTATCACAATTTGAAAGCATCACCAGGATATTTTGGAGTTCACAGAAAACTACTTTAAAAACATTGGTTATGGTCAGTTACACATTCATTTAACAAATATTTACTCATCAAGAAACCATGTGCCCGTTGCCTACTTAGGTGATGGGAATACAAAAATAAAGCAGAAACTGCTCTGAAAGCACCCAAAGTCTAGCAGGGCTATTCCAAAATGTAAACATGGTCAATTTTCCATTGTGCCGTATTTCATTGAAATGTGGATAGGGAAAAAAAAGACAGAGGTTAATACGAAGATATGAGTCTACTTTCAACAACCTTTGTGATTCTCACTCTAATTTAATATACAATAACAAACACTATTTTTTTTAAAAAATCTTTCAGATGTTCTAAAGATTCCAAGATAAGCGATAGATGCTACTTCCCTGAAAACACTTAGGAAAGATGCTGCAAGGGGAGACACTCCTCAGAATAAAATAATAAAGCAATTAATGGTTATGAGGTTTTCCTTCCAAAGAAGGCTAAAATTTTTGTGGATCATGCAAAAAAAAAAAAAAAAAAAATCCCCTCCCCCCAAGAAAGGAGAAAGGAAGGAGTATGTACAATGTGGCATATTAATAATTGGTGACTGTAGAAGAAAACTACTGAAGAGTTTTCTGGACTATTCTCTCAATTTTCCTGTAGTTTAGATTCTTCCAAAGTAACGATATAGAGCAACTTTTTAAAATGAGGAGTATGTATCATTAAACCAAAGTGTCATACTTTTATCAAATTGAGAATATTTTAGATAGAAAATTATTTATGTATTTTTACTAATTTTATTAACATATTTTGAATCAATGTGCCATTTAAAGGTTTATTTACCCAAAAAAGATGCCCACTCTATGAATGGATATAGTGATTTCTGAAAATACTGAATGCTACATTAAAATCCATTGGTTTAGGGGCAGCTGGGTGACTCAGTCATTGAGTGTCTGCCTTCGGCTCAGGTCATGATCCCAGGGTCCTGGGATGGAGCCCTGCATCAGGCTACCTGCTCCACGGGAAGCCTGCTTCTCCCTCTCCCACTCCCCCTGCTTGTGTTCCCTCTCTCGCTGTGTCTCTCTCTGTCAAATAAATAAAATCTTTTTAAAATAAATAAATAAATAGAATCTTTAAAAAAATAAAATAAAATAAATAAAATCCATTGGTTAACAGCAGCACGGAAAATCTCAATGCCAAGAAACTGAAGAGTAATCTTCACCATAAAATATGTTGCTAACAATAAGCCCTAGAGAAATGAGGGAGAAGAAATCTGAGATCCCAAGAAGAATAATGAAAAATAAGTGCTAAAGCTTAATTGCTATGTAAGTGCCATACAAAAGGGGCCGCACAATGAGGAAAAGGTTAAAGTCTGTAAAATACACATCTCTTACAAAACCATTAAGTTGTGTTTAATATCATTATGTCATTCTTTCCTACCCAGAAGCTACAGCAGATCGTTTTTTCCCAAAGATGGCTGCAACGCTATCTCCCATTCCATGTGTTCACACTATAGATAGATCTCTTTTGCCTAATCATGCAGCACATGAACCTCTTCTCAAAATAAGGCTTAAAGTGCAAAAAAAGAAAATGCATAGGACTGCACAGAAAACAAATTATATTGAAATACAGGATTCAAAATATTTTCTAAGAACAAATTTGGGATATAATGTATGGGGTTCTTTACTCATAACAAGCTCCAACAACAAATCTAATAATCACTGTTACTTAGAGATACATTATCACATTACAGTTGTTGAAGATATGTGATTTCCAAAGTGGAAGAAAGTTCCAAAGATACTACTACTATTGTAGTTCATTGCCTACATTGGAGGAAACACTAAATCCCAGTTAGAGGTGAAAGAAATAGGTCCTTTTTCCCTCTCATCCAGATGCATAAACCTCCTCTGAATTTTATGGGACTGGGAATTCAAAGGTTAAGAACTCGTGATCTAGGGTATAAACTTCATGGAGGAAAGAAATTTTTTGTTTTTTGTTCGTTGCTATATTCCAGGAACACTACTAAAATGGAGCCTGCCACACAGGTTCTCAACAAATATTGTCAACCTATGCAATGAGTTAATTCTTGCAGTCAGTCTCACCAGTGTCACTCAGAGTAAGCCTGGGGTTTAAAGAGCAATATATGTCATCTCTCATCACCCCACAACACAACCAATTACTTTCTCTGCTGCTCAACTGAAGAAACAATGGTGTTCTACGACAATTTTCTTTTAGAGATAAAACCATCTGTGCAAGTCTGCAACCTGGTGTCTTCCCAAAAGATTTTAAAGGGTAATGTATTGCTTTGAGGAAATTTTTACCTTACTTGTTCACTTGAGAACCTAATTTCTGAATTTGGTGTGTACTGGACAACTTTCACACCAACTGCTCTGGACTTCTGTCTTTGAGAGATTTGGGGGAGTGGGGAGGAAGGAAAAGCAAAGAAGGGGAGAAAGCAGAACCATCTAGAAGACCACATTACTTCTGGGTAGAGAAAGGGCACCGAAAGGCAACATAACATGATAATTAGTCATTTTTGTCCCCTCTGACCCTCCAAAAAAAAAAAAAACAAAACAAAAATCTCTTCTGCCAAACCTGAAAATCAATAAAAACGCAAACCTAAATTGAATCCCCTAAAGCCTGTTTGTACTAGGCAGTTTTTTTAAAAAATTATTTTTTAATCACTATGATGTTAACAATGCATTGGTTTTTTTTTTTAATTGTTTTAAAAATTACTTTTGATTCCTGAAACTAGTATGCTAAAAAAAAATGTGGTCTACATTTACAACAGGGTGCACTATATATAAAGGATGTTTAGTAGTTTCAAATTCAAAAGGAAATACATTCCACAGTAAAAAGTTATCAAAGTATTTCACTATTTTTATAGACAAGCAATGGAAAGCAAGTGCGTACTAATACATAAACAAATGAAATCATGACTGCCTTTAAATGCGTTTGCTTCAAATCTCTGACCACATTCAGAATATACAACATCAAATGTTAGTAGCTTTTGCCTAGAAAATAGAATCATGACCGTAATTTTTAAAAAATACACTGTAAAAACAAAAAGATAATCCTTTGTTAAGGTTTAAGAAAGTAAAAAACCTTTCTATAACAGAATAATCATCATCAAAATATAAACAAGGAAGTTTTCTGCATAATTTCCATTTTTTCCCATCTAAAAGAGTAAAAATGAGATGGTTATTGTACTTATTCCATTACACTTCTGGTATCTGTTTACTTGTCAGTTTAATAAAACTCTAGTAACTGCAATTTTCATCAAAAGTATATTTTGGACAGCACCTCACCTGGTCTCTTCATCATCCCAGGCGATTCGCATGCCTTTCCCACCACCACCTGCTGAGGCCTTGATCATGACAGGGTAGCCTAACAGCAGGGAAGAATTAGACAGAAGTTCAGACTTTGATCATGTGGATGCATGAACATGACAACTGACCACATGTTCAATAACGCAGAAGACAATAACTAATTTATCTAAAAGTTCCTTTCTTTAGAGTCAGGAAAATAACACCAGTGTAATGATCTCATATATTTTAAAAATGAGAGTGTGATCATTTTAAAAGAAAAGGACTATTTGTATCTATAAATGTAACATTTTCCCCAGTAATGAAATAAAGCGCTAAGGAAACATAAATAAGTTATTTGACAATGGATTCCAAAAATGGAAGTGTATATATAGTATTACATAGCAAATATAAGAAGCAACTTTTATATAATATTAAGGAAACACACACACACACAATATTCCCCAAAAGTTCTGTTTGCATGCATAACAAATTAAATTCCCTTTTCCAAAAGTAATGATTCACAGGTATTTGAGGCATTTTCATTTGAAAAGTCACAGAGATCCCCTACAGCTTTTATCGGCAAGAACTGACACAATGATCTGGGGGGAAATCAAGTCACATGGTTATTGTATTATGGGTGGAAACAGAAGCTCCAAGACTCGCTGTTATCGGTGAAGAGCTACCATACTATTTCCACTCATCCAGCAGGGAATGTGTACGCTAGCAAGTAAGGCCCAAACAAATGACATCTCCAGCTAAAGTTTTATAAGAGAAAATTAAATCATAAAATTGTTAGTATTTAGATTATTATAAAGTAAAAATTTTGACAGCTTGAGTCACCTCTCTACCAATTTATCAAGAAAAACTTTAAAAATCTCCTTGCTTAGAGGTTTTCTGAAAACAAGGTGGATACACTCATGTCTGAGACACTTGTTTATGATCTTTTCTGAAGGAAAAAAAAAGATCAGTGAGCGCTTAAAAGGCTCTTCCCAGCCTGTGATGCTCTAACAACACTACACTCTAACTACAGGATCTTAGAGAAAAAGGAAGAGAGGGCCAAATGTCGTAGACCTTGAACCCCTAAACCACAAAATATTACTCTTAACTTCAACTGAGTTAAAATGGCTCTTGCTTTCTGTTTCATACTTAATTCAGTTTTTAAAATTCTGATGTTGGTTATGTCTATGTGGGACAGCATTTTAAAAGCAATGCTAAGTGCAGTGAGAAGAACGATTAACATACTTTTTTCACATTGGGAGCCTTAGAATCTAGGAAGAAAAAGGGAAAAATACCCCAGTAAATCTATCATTGGAAATTCAGAAGAGAAAAGTATCATAGGAAGGTAACAGAAAAGGGATTAAGGAAAGCATATTACAGCAAGAGCCATTTAAATGAGGCTATGAAGGATGAGCAGGATTTGAACATTTTAGTCAGGAATAGCAGGAATTGGTTTTAAAAAATGACAAATAATCCAGCTCGAGAGTATCCATGGGACGGCAGAAGAAAAAGAGAATTAAAATATAAATTAGGGAGAAAGTATGCTTCTCACTTTTGCATGCCAAAGATCCTGCATGAGAGTGAAAAGCAGAGTATTTATTTGTCTCCTTCAATGCTGTAGCCTCACAATGAATGTCACATAAAGGAATCAGACTGAACTCATTAAAGAAGAATTACCCTGTTTTGGAGCAGTGAAGAAATAATATCTAAAAATTAGAAACTGGCATGCCTGAGAAAACATTTTTACAAAAAATTTAAACACATGAGTCCATACGCCAAAAAAAAAAAAAAAAAAAAATGTTGTATCAATTCACCATCCAAAACTATTTATCCATATAAACAGGAAACAGGAAACCACAAGAGGTAAGATATCTACATCCCTTATCTCTGTTTTCAGTTCCCTCTGAGAATTAGGAAATTTGCATTTATTCTGATTCCGGTATTAATCTCATCTTAGTTATTTACTATGGACCCTGGACTATACAATGATTTGTGAGGTTCAAAGTAAGACTGGGAAATTGTCCTTGGTCCACAAGAAACTAGATGGAGAAACAAAACACAAAAAGTAATTTGTCAATGAGAAATTATATGTTCAGAAGAGGTGAGACATTATTAGGCAACAGGGCAGTGTGTAATAAGGCAATTACAAAATGGTCCCCCCAAAAGAAGGCAATGTAGCATTAGATTTGTCAATACATATAACCCAGAAAAACAAGATTCCCTGACGAAACAAGCCAAATATAACACAACTGTAATATATTTCACTGTATAAACATACTGAAGCATTATATATTCTACTATGAATAGACATTCAGACTTATACATACAATGCTCCCATGAATATTTCTGAATGTGTTGCTTGGAACCCTGTGTAAGAGTTCCTAGAGTATATGTCTAGGACTATAACTGTTGGATAGTATGCAAGTTATAAAGTCTTTATTAAAAACTCCTATTTCTGGGGCGCCTGTGTGGCCCAGTTGGTTGGGCAACTGCCTTCAGCTCGGGTCATATCTCGGGGTCCTGGGATCAAGCCCCGCATCGGGCTCCCTGCTCAGTGGGAGGCCTGCTTCTCCCTCTCTCACTCCCCCTGCTTGTGTTCCCTCTCTTGCTGTCTCTCTGTCAAATAAATAAAATCTTTAAAAAAAAAAATCCTATTTCTTCACTATTCTTTATCTCCATGACCACAAGACTTACACAAACTACCATCACATATGTCTTCATAGGATGCCTGCAGTAGCCTCCAAACACAACTCCCTATCACTACTGTTGGTCCCCTCAAACTATATTATAGTCATTGGAATTCTTCAAAAATATATATATAAGATCACCTCTCTCTCCTGCCTAAAACACTAAAAGTTTACATTGTACCAAGAAACCACAGATGTTTAATGAAATAGAAATTATGAATTCAAGGATAGGAAGCATGGAAGGTACACAGAGATGGCCTAACATATACTTGTTGAATCACAATACCAGGTAAGGCTATGCTTAACTTGAGCCAAGAAAGCTCATTAAAAAAAAAAGAAAGAAAAAGAAAAAGCCTAAAATGTATTAATACCAACATCAATTAACTGACCTATCAAACAAAATAAACCTTAACACATTTTACTCAAAGATGACAAAATCCAAACACACAACATTCACAATGTTTACAATCCAATCAAAAATTAAGAGACATGTGGGGGTGCCTTGGTGGCAAAGTTAAGCAAGGACTCTTGGTTTCAGCTCAGGTCATGATCTGAGGGTTATGAGATGGAGCCCCACCTTGGGCTCCAGGGGGAGTCTGCTTAAGACTCTTTCCCTCTCCCCCTACCTTTCTCCCCCCACCCCACCCCCTGCAGCGTTCACTCTCACGAATGCTCACTCGCTCTCTCAAATAAATAAATAAATCTTGAAAAAAAAAAAAAATTAAGAGACTTGTGAAGAGGGATGCCTGGCTGCCTCAGCCCGTAGAGCATGTGATTCTCAATCTCAGGGTCATGAGTTTGAGCCCCACACTGGGCATAACAATTACTTCTAAAAAAAGAGAGAGAGAGACACGTGAAGAGAGGTAAAATGCAACCCACCTCAGGAAGAAAACAGGCAACAGAAACAAACCCAGAAATGAAGAACCTTAAAGAACCTATTATAAATTACAGCTATTACAAACACTCTAAGTATGGGAAAGGATTTCAAGAAGAAATTATCAACTATACACTTCAAGAAAAAATATTTTTTCTGGAGTACCTGGGTGGCTCAGTTGGTTAAGTGGCGGACTCTTGATTTCAGCTCAGGTCATGATCTCAGGGTCCTGGGATCAAGCCCCACGGCATAATCCACGTTCAGCAGAGAGTCTGCTTCAGGATTCTCTCCCCCTCTCCCTTTGCCCATCCCCCTGCTGTTGCGTGCTTTCTCTCTCTCTCTTAATAAATCTTTAAAAATTTTTCTAATAAAGAGAAAATGATCATGGTGACAGAAATAGAAAATATAAAAAAATTAAAATTTGAATTCCTAGGTATAAAAATAACTGAAAGGAAAAAAAATCCAACAATGTATAAAATGAATTATACCATGACCAAGTGGGATTTATTCCCAGTATGCAAGGTTAGTTCAACACTCAAAAAACAGTTAATGTTATCCATCACATTAATAGGCTAAAGAAGAAAAAATATGACATGACCATATCAGCAGATGGAGAAAAAGCATTTGACAAAATCCAACACCCACTGAGTTCAGCAAAGTATGAATAGAAGGAAAGTTCTTAAACTTCATGAAGAACATCTACAAAAAGCCTACACCTAACCTTATACCTAACGGTGAGAACCTAGATGCTTTCCCCCTAAGATCAGGAACAAGGTAAGGATGTCTGTCCCCTCTTACCGCTCCAATTCAACGTCCTACACAAGTTCTATTTTATGCAATAAGACAAGAAAAAGGTAAACACATAGGGAAGAAAATAAAACTCTTCATTAGCAGGTAATATGATTTCTATAATGAAAACCTCAAAGAATCACCAACCACCACCACCCAAAAAATCCAGAACTAGTAAGTGGGTTATAACAAGGTTGCAGGATACAAGGTCAACGTACATTAAGGGGATTGCATTCCTATATACCAGCAATGAAAACTTTGACTCTAAAATTAAAAACCAACACCATTTACATTAACAGTCCCCCCCCCCAAAAAAAAACCACAGGCATAAATCTAACAAAATATATATGCTACCTATATGAAGAAAACTACGAAATTCAAATGAAATTAAGGAAGATCTAAATAAATGGAGAAATATCCATGTGTAGGATACCAATTCTCCTCAGCCTGATCTATAGCTGCAATGCAACCCCAATCAAAATCCCAGCAAGTTATTTTGTGGACATCAACAAACTGATTTTGACATTTATATAGAAAAAGCAAGAGACCCAGAATAGCTAATGTTAGAGGAGAGTAACAATTTCAAAGGATTGGTATTGCCCAACTTCAAGACTTATTATAAAGCTACAGTCAGCATGGTACTGGCAAAAGAACAGACATATTAATCAATGGAATAAAGTAGAGGGACTAAAAATAGACACACATAAATATAGTCAACTGATCTCTGACAAAGGAGCAAAAGCAATTCAACAGAGAAAGGATCTTCAACAAATGGTGCTAGAACTGGACATTCATACACAAAAAAGTGAATCTACACACAATCCTTAAAAGTTAACTCAGTGGATCTTAGACCTGAATATAAGAACAGCAAGAGTTCTAGAAGATGAACAGAAGAAAATTTAGATGACCATGGGTTTGACAATTAAGTTTTTAGATACAATACCAAAAGCATGATCCATAAAAGAAAAACACTGATAATTGAGCTTTATTAAAATTAAACATTTCTCTGTCAAACCAAAACCAAAAAACACTCAAGAGAATATAGGCACAAGTCACAGACTAGGAGAAAACTTCTGCAAAATTCATATCTGATAAAGAACTCTATCTAAAATAGAGCTCTTAAAACTCAACAATAAGAAAACCCAATTAAAAAATCAGTAAAAGATTTGAAGAGACACCTCTATAAAGATGATACAAGATGGCAAACAAGCATATGAAAAGGTGCTCAACATCTTTGTGTTCAGGGAAATGCAAATTAAAACAAAATACTACTATACACTTATTAGAATGGCTAATATTCCAAAACATTCACAATACCAAAAGCTATCAAGGATGCAGAGCAATAGGAGAGCGCCAGGAATGCTTATTCACCACCAGTGGGAATGCAAAATAATCTTACCCTAGGCCCCAATAGCCATACTCCTAGGTATTTACCGAACTGAGTTGAAAATTTATGTCCACACAAAACCTACATGCAAAAATTTTTATAGCAACTCTGTTAATGATTGCCAAGAACTAGAAACAACCAAGGTATCTTTCAAAAGGTGAATGGATAAACAATCTGTTGTATAACCATCCAATGGAATATTATTCAACAATTTTTTTTTAAATGAGCTATCAAGCCACAAAAAGACACGAAGGAACTTTTTTTTAAATCTTCCTGTTTTTTATTTTATTTTTTTAAAGATTTTATTTATTTATTTGACAGAGAGAGCGAAAGAGGACAGTAGGGGGAAGAGCAGAGGGAGAGGGAGAAGCAGGCCCCCCGCCAAGCAGGGAGCCCAATGTGGATGCGGGGCTGGACTCCAGGAACTTTTAAATGCATATAGCTAAGTGAAAAAAGCCCATGTGAAAAGGCTACATACTGTTTGATTCCAACTATATGACACTCTGGAAAAGGCAAAAGCACAGAGTAAGCAGCGTATGCCAAAGCTTGTGGGGGTAGCGAAGGGAGGGCTGAAAAGCTGAAGCACAGGGCAAACTATTTTGTATGAAACTATAATGGTAGATACATGTCATTATGCATTTGTCAAAACACACAGAACTATACAATACAAACAGGGAAACTTAATGTAAACTGTGGTCTATAGTTACTAATGTATCAATGTTGGTTTATTAATTGTAACAAATGTGCCACACTAACAGGAAGTGTTAACACTGGGAAAGCTGCAGAGGGCTGTGGTTGGGGACGTATATGGAACTCCATTTATTTAAACTATTCAATTATTCGGTAAATCTAAAACTGTAATAAAAAGAATAATTAAATCTATTAATCATTTAAGGAGGGGGCGAAAATTTGAAAAGACAGTTCACAAAAGAAGATGTATGAATGTGATAGCACTAAGCATGTGAAAGTATGCTTAACAGTGTTTGGTATTAAGGAAATACAATTTTAAATCACAATGAAATAAAACTACACAACTATTAGAATAACTGAAACTAAAAAGACAAGCAATGTTAAGTGTTTTGCTGGAATAACTGGAACTCCCAAACGCTGCTAGTAAAATGTAAAATGGGGGAAGGGACATTTAAAAAACAGGATAGAAATGTTCTATATCTTAATTGTGGTTACATTTACTAAAATTCACTGAACTATACATTTAAAATAGCTAGATTTTATTCTTCATACAGTGTGTATCAATGAAAATTATCTTATGAAGCAGACAAAAAGAACAGATTGCCTACAAAGTAACAAAAATTAGAGCTATCTCTTCCATAGCTACATAACACAGTACAAACATTCCAGCACTTTGCTGATAGAGGACTACTATCAATCTAGATTTGCATATTCAGCAGAACTATTTTTCAAGAAAGAATGAAAAATAGTTCATGTGAACAAAAACTGAGTTAACTAGCCATATTAACTTCTAAAGAGTAAATTCCAGGAAAAACAGAAAGAATCAGAGATGAAAGGAACAATGAGCAAAGAAAATAAGCATCTGGGGGTGGGAGGATGGGTTAGCCTGGTGGTGGGTACTGAGGAGGGCACATTCTGCATGGAGCACTGGGTGTTATGCACAATGAATCATGGAACCCTACATCTAAAACTAATGATGGAATGTATGGGGATTAACATAAGAATAAAAAAAAGAAAATAAGGATTTGGGTAAAGCTAAATAAACAATGGATGATGATACCCTATAATGTCTCATTAGTGAAGTAAATAAATAAGGAAATAAAATATAAAAAAGCATATAAAGGGTAAACAGCATTAAAACATTTCTTTGGTAGGAGAATAAACTTTAGACTGAAATTTAAGATAAGTGAATGTTTTATAAAGTTTGATACAGGAGAATGAAGGACACATGAAGGAATATCTCCAAAGTTGAAATTTCTAGAGTAAACACTAAAACAATAGAAACAAGAGTGTAAAATTTCCATCATAGTGGAAACGGGTAGAGGCGAAAACAGAATAAAAACAGAAAATTTTTAAGTCATCATCATCATCAAAAAGAAGTTAAGAAAGGAGAGAAAATACAATCCAGAAGAAGAACAAAAATAAAAAGCACACAATATAAATAAATCGAAATACAGTAGTAAATATAATAAATGTACATGGACTACACTCTGGTTAAAAGACACTGCCACTCTGAATAGAAACAAGACAAAATGCCAGTCCACCCTAAAACAATGGTTCACTGGTTGATTGAAAGTTATAGGAACATACAAGGAAAAGACCAAAATAAGCTGGTTTAGACATATCATCATATAAAACTAGGTGCAAAAGCCAAAATTCACTCCACTTTGATTAAAAGTAAAATTAGCCAAGAAGACACATGTTACACTGTTATATTACCTATTAACTTACCTTAAGAATATACAGAGGCAAGACCTAACAAGCAAGGAAGAGTTAGGAAATCCACTCTTTCAAAAATTGATCAAATAGTCAAAAGTCACTAGAAGATTTAAACATCCTAACAGGTAGTTTTGACCTATTGGTTATCTATAACACACAGCATACAATAATTTGAGAATATACATTCTTTTCAGGTACACATGTAAGATGTAAAGTGACTTACTCCTTGGCCATAAAATACTTCTCATCAAATCAGAAAGATTCTAAATAAAAAAAGATCATATTCACTGATCAGAAAGCAATTTAGAAATTAATAAAATAAAAAGTAGAAAATTTTCAATTATTTTAAAATACATTCCTAAGAAACAAGTCAAAAATCCTAAGAGAAATCTGGGGCACCTGGCTGGCTTAGATGGTAGAGCATGAGACTTTTGATCCCGGGGTTGTGGGTTCAAGCCCCATATCGGTATAGAGATTATTTAAAAATAAAATCAGAAAAGGAAGGATGGGAAGGAGGAAGGGAGGAAAGGGGGGGGGAGGGAGGGAGGAAGGAAGGAGAGAAAGAGAGAGAGGGAGGGAGGGAGGGAGGAAGGAAGGAGAGACAGAGAAAGAACAAATGAACTCAGAAATGAACAATCATGAAAAATACATAATTGTGAAACAGGGATTTCTATTCAAATCACCACTTTAGGCCATTCCCCAGCTGCTGGAAGTCTTGTTGGCAACCAACAGCGGACTGGTCCTCAGCTTTCTGCCTAAGTAAGGTCTTGCCCCTTCTTAGGGGCAGTCCACAAGCAGTGGTAAGCTGATATGGGTGTACAAAGGCTCAATCCCATGGCCCCAAGTTAAAACAACTATGAAAGACCAGAGCCCTCTGTAGGATCAGCTAAGGCCTTTGTTGGGTCTGCATCTCAACTCAATTCAACTTCTCCTTCAATCCAGTTTCTTTCACTCCCTCACACAGGCTGGTCCCAAGAGTATTTCCCCCAATAAACTTCCAGAATCTGTTTCCAAAGGAATCCCACCTGTGACAGAGGAATACATTTGAAAGGCTATCACAGTGATTAGCTTCAACAGAGAGAACAGCAGAGAAATGCAAAGAAGTTGATGAATTCAAGATTTGGGAGATAGCTATCATGCACAAACAGTGAAACCATATAATGAGACATAACAGTGAACGCTGAACCATGGGAAAAGCCTCACTGCTGATATCACAATTTAGCCCTTTCTACTTCCTGCCTCTGTGATCCATGACACTGCAGATGGTAGAACTTCCATCAGCCTTATTCTCTGCATGAGGCTGGCAACAGAACAGAACTCCTTCCTACCCCACAACGTGACCGACGGGAAGTGAACACACAGAATGAAGAAAAAGTCTTTGTCGCTTAAGATCACAAGGAAAGAGCAATACAAATGTGGAATACTAGAGCTCTCATGAACTAACAACAACTGCACAGACTCAAATAAAAATTAGCATATTACCACAGTTTTCCAGGGAAATACAATTTAGAATATACTGGGAAATGTGGCTACCATACAACACTTGGCTACTAGGAATGGAAAAATTCCTTTTGTGTACACAAACAAAGAGGTAGTTTAAATTCAAGCTATTTGGGGAAATAAATACCATTACCCATGTTGTATATATTTGGTCATAATTTTCTACTGATCTTATTGTTGTCTTTTTTTTTTGAAGATTTTATTTATTTATTTGAGAGAAAGAATGAGAGAGAGAGAGCACATGAGAGGGGGGAGGGTCAGAGGGAGAAGCAGACTCCCCACCAAGCAGGGAGCCCCATGCGGGACTCCATCCTGGGGACTGAGCCGAAGGCAGTTGCTTAACCAACCCAGGTGCCCCTAGTCTTTTAATTACAAACTAGTTATAGTTAGTTTTAACATTATCAACTTAGTTTTGCTGTAACCCTTTGGGTTCGCACATTTCAGACTAAGGTGATAAACATACGCGTTAATACTATCTGGGATTTATAATCATCCAGTAACTAGAATGTAAACATGTTACATATTGCAGTCCAACAGTGACTTATTCATATCTCTGCTACTACGCAGATATATAATATATATAATCTCCAAAAAAGATACCTGTGATGATCCTTATTAACACTGTATTTTTTCCACTGGAAAATAAAAAGTGTGAGAGGGCACAGGATATTTTTGCCTTTCCTAAGTTGGCCATCCACACACATAAATAACCACATAAATATATCTAGTTTAAGTAAGAATGAACCAATAGTGTACACATAAAAATAAAATCAAGACGTGTTATAAGCTAAAGTACACCAAAACATAACATTACTTGTTTTGATTTGGCAAGGAGAAGCAATTACTCTTTTCAGAAAAACTGATCTTGTCTACCTATTTCCCTCTACTTAGGCAAATACAAAATTAGATCCCTAACTCTGCTCCAGGGAACAGAAATCAAGCACATTTCAATGTATTGATAGATTAGAGCAAAAGGGGTTCACAGACAGGAAGTTTCCCAACAAAAATCTAAGGCTCCATTGTTTTCACATTATTGTCAGAACATTATGCAGAGCCTTTTGCAATAGAATAGAAAAAAGAAAAGGAATGCAAGAAAGAACAATAATAAAAGGAAAGGTAATTAAGGACTGAGAAAAACAAAAAGTGGGAGCGAATATGGTAAAAATAGAGAGAATTTGTAAAATCATGCTGAAAGCCAAAACATGTATGCTGGAGTAATAAAAAATATATATAGATAAGTACCCTACCTAAGTGACAGTAGGGAAAAAAGAAGAGAGGGGATACAGAACTCACGCTCTCATCTCCCAGGGATTATCATCTTGACCTCAAATGATCACATTACTTCAACGACGACGGGAAAACAGCGAAGTAAAAGGCCTCACTTTTTAATGGATTTCATAAAGAATACTTTAACACTATTCTCTTCAACATAACCTTTCCTCAGGCATTTCTTATTAAATCTCCTTAGCACATGAAACATACCTTCTACTGAGGACCAAACTGGAAAATAAATTAACATGATGTGCTATTGTGAAGAAAGTCTAAATTATAATATTTTTTCAAAGGTTTCTTCAATGTATCTTCAACCACACAGTCGTATACAACGTGTGAAAAATATCCTAAGCAGCATGAAATAGAGGAAATAAAAGACTTGGTGGCTTAGCCAAGTATTTTTATCCCTCTTAAGTATGAACAATTTGTTCTTAGTTATAAAAAAATATGAGCAACTTTTTTAATGTAATGCCATGTCAAAAGGAAGATGGGAAGAATAGGCAAAGGAAAACAGCCAAGGCAGAGAAGAAAGGATAACCATAGCCCCTACACACTCATCAGAGACAGAGGCTAAGGCAGTCTGAAGGCTAGTATCAAAAAGAAACAAATGGAAGGGGGCACCTGACTGGCTCAGTTGGTAGAACATAAGACTCTTGATCTCAGGATTGGAAGTTTGAGCCCCACATTGGGTTGTAGGGAGGGGAGGAGGGAGGGAGAAAGAAAAGACATAGGAGAGCCTATCTTGCAAAGAATGTAAGATGTCACCATCAGAGATAAGGGAGAAGGCAATAAGGTTGTCACATAATCTCACACATCTGAATCTTAGATTCGTAAAAGCTTCCATCAGCCCAGCCTAATGAATCCAAGAACCACCTACAAGAATTGCTGAGTAGTAGTCATTCACAAGCACCTACTGAATTTATTTGAATAATCTTATTTTTTATTATCTATTTGCTGGGAGTTTATCATAGTTTACTTAATATTCCTGTTCTTCCCAGGTATCTCCATTATAAAACTGAAGATTAAGGGAAAAGGAATGAGAAAAATTACTGTCAAATTATGGTCTATAAATACTCTGAAAAAAATTTTTAAATGTGTGATTATTTAATTCATTTGTATACTGATATACACATTTCTGTTTGGATTCATTCACTGAATAACCACTTGCTGAATATACACTATGTGATAAGCGTTGTCTTAAGTACTAGAAATACAAAGGAAATTAACCCACATGGTCAACTATCTACAAAACAGTAACCAAATGAACATAAAACAATCATTTGCAAAGATAAATAGAATCTGTTTAATGCAGGATATCTCATGTTATTTTAAGAGAAAAGCAATCCATCAAGATAATTCTATGAAGGGGGCAGGGAGATATCTCCATTTTGAAATAAGTCCTGGGAATATTGCAAGACAAGGAACACACTTTATGAGATACCTGTTTCGGTTTGATATTTTTTCCTTTCCCTTAAAAATTCTTTATAACTCAATCATTCAGTCACTCCTCCTTTTAATAAATAGATACTTGAGAAAAATGTGTATTTTTCTATTATTGGGCAGCGTGTTCGATATATAAGGTCTAACTGGTTTATAGTGTTGTTCAAGATCTCTATTTCCTTACTGATTGTCTCTGTAGATGTTCTATCCATTACAAAAAGTGTGGTATTGCAGTCTCCAACTATTATTTTAGAACTATCTATTTATCCTTTCAATTCTGTCAATGTTTACTTCAAATATTTTGGGATCTTTGCTGTTTGGTGCACGTGTGTTTATAACAATCCGTACATAATGTCTTTGTCTCTTGTAACAGTTTTAGACTCGCAGTCTATTTTGTCTGATATTAGTATATCCACCCCAGTTCTTTTTTGGTTACTATTTGCATGGGGTATCTTTTTCCATCCTTTCACTTTCAATTTCTATCTCTGGATCTAAGTGACTTTCTTGTCAAAAGCATATAGTTGGATTGTGTTTTTTATCCATTCTGTCAATATCTGGCATAGTGAGATATCATTTCACACACACTGGGATGGCCATATTAAAAAAAAACCTGAACAAACGCTGGCAAAGATGTGAAGAAACTGGAATATGGCTGGTAGGAATGTAAAATGTTACAGCCACTGTGGAAAACAATTTGGCAGTTCCTCCAAAGGTTAAACATGGAATTACCATAAAACCCAGCAATTCCACAACTACGTATAAACCCCAGAGAATTAAAGACAGGTACCCAAATACATGTAGATGTATGTTCAAAGCAGTACTATGTACAATAGTCAAAGGAGGAACTGACCCAATTGTTCATCCACAGGTGAGTGGATAAAAACAAAGTGGTATACACATGCAATAGAATACGACTCAGTCATAAAAAGGAAGGAAGCCCTGATACACGGTGAAACATGGATGAAGTTTGAAAACAACTCTAAGTGAAAGAAGCCAGACACAAAAAGTGCCATTTTTATGAAACATTCAGAATAGGTAAATTCATAGAGGCAGAAAGTAAATTAGTGGTTGCCAAGGCTGGAGGGCAGAAGGGGGTGAATACTAATGAGTATAGAGATTCCTTTGGGGGTAATAAAAACGTACTGGAATTAGACAGTGGTGATGGGTGCATAACATTGTGAATATACTAAAAACCACTGAATTGCACACTTTGAAAGACTGACTTTTATAGTATTGAAATTTTATCTCAATTTTTTAAAAATCGAATCTTTACTATAAAAATTTAGAACTAGCTGACTCTGCACCTGGGGAAAATGGTGAGGACTGACTTGGAAGGAGCATGAGGGAACTCTCTGGGGTGACAGTCATGTCCAACACATGTATGTATGCATATAATTCTATGTTAAAGTATTTAGTGGGATACATATCTGCAACTGCACTCTGAAATGCACCAAAATCAAGATGGATTAACAAATGGATAAATGATAAAGCAAATCTCAAAAAAATTAATAGTGGAATCGTGATGATGGGAATATAGGTACACACTGTAAAATTCTTTCAAAATGTTGTATGATTGAAATTTTTCAAAATAACAGAGGAAAAAGTTAACAAACAAGAAAAACATCTACACAGAGATTAAGAATATGGTTATAAGAGGAATGACTGAGTGGCAGTATGAGAGTGTCTTCTTTTGAAGAAATGACATGTAAGCCAATATATGAAAGGCTACAAGGAGCCATCTGTGTGAAAATATCAGCTAGAGTATTCAAGAGCCCCCTCACCCCCCCCCAAAAAAAACAAAACAAAACAAAACAAAACAAACCTTACTCTAAGACTCTGAAGTTTGGTATATTCAAGAAAGCCAGTGTACCTAAAGCACAGCAGGCAATGAAGGGAGTAGTCTAAAATGAGACTGGAGGGCAAGGCAGGTGCCAAATCATTTGGGGTTGTAGTCAGGGGAAGGAATTTTGATTTTATCTAAATGCAAGGAAAAGCCATTAGAGGGCTTAAAGCAGATATGGGATGGGATGAGATGGGGTGTGTCCTTACTGCTTGGAGTTTTAAACTATCACACTGACAGTTACGTGAAGAATGACTCTGAAGTGTTTAAGAAAAGTAGAGAAACTGCTGTCACAGTCCCTGCAAGGACAATGGTAGTTTGGGAGAGAGTACGGGTAGTAAAGATAGTGAGTAATGAATATGGGAGGTTATTTTGAATGAAGGACTGACAGTATCTATTGATATATTGACAGTGGGATGACAGGGCAACAACACCAGGATAGATCTTGGGTTTTAGCTTTAGCCACTGAGTAAAAGGAGTGACATTTGCTGAGATGTAGAAACTGCAGGTGAAGGAGGCTTAGAGTATGGTGAATCTGAGGATCAAAAAATTTTTATTTAAATCAGGCAAGACTTGTGATTCTGAGAAAGATGGGCAAAAGAAAAGAATCTGAATAATCCGGAGGTGGTTAAAGGACAGGTTTTAGTTTACAATTTCTTTTTTAGGAATCAATTCGGTTTGATTGTACTGCAGACCTCTGATCAAGTAAAAAGATCAAACTTTAATGCAAATCAAGCTGATTACTGTTGTCTATCACTGAGGTTAAAGATAAACTGGGGATCAATAGCCCTGTATCTCTAAACTTAGAGAGGTCAAAGGAAAAAATCAGGAGTGAGAATGAGAGAGACAAGGAAGACCAAAAAACAAGCACACAAAAGTAACATATTAAGCTTTAATGGTCTCTCACCCTATCAATGATAAGAGGCTGTTTCTTCAAATCCACATATAACATGCTTAAGTGCATTACAGTATCTTACACAAAGTGGTGACTCAAATTTTAGCTCTCATCCTCTAATCCCATTAGTTTTGCAAAAGTATAATGAAAAATCCATAGTCTTTGGCACTAAATGAACCTAAATTTAAAGCAGGCCCACCACTCAGTAGGTCTGTGACCTTGAGCAAATTACTTATCATTTCTAATCCTTAGTTTCTTAAATGTAAATGAAATAATTAACCCAAGAATTAGCATTAGAAATAACAGTCACAAAGTGCCTGCTACATGGAAAAAATGCTCCTTAAACAAGAGCTACTATTATGTAAAAGACACCTAATTCATCAATGCTCAAGGCAGTTAGCTTCCTCTTTCGGCCTCATAGATTCCTGTTTCCAGAAGAGAAGACACAAGAGAGGAGGGAACCACAGAAAAGATAATCAATTTATTTTCTCCATGTAACACAGAAAGAAGTAAAGCAGAGAAATCTGTAAACAGGTATATATGACATGGGCAATCTGCTACCTATAAATGGACAGGTTCAAGGGTTTGATTATAATTCAGTTGTTTAGAACTAGGAGCATATTTTCCTGTGGAATCAATGTTTAAGTTAACTCTTAGATGAATTCACAAAGGCCCATCAGAATCATAATGTAGTTAAAATGTGAAAGCCCTCAATAAAATTAGAAAACAAAACTGATGAATCACCAAATGAAACAATATCAAGAGACTAATAATATGTAATTTCATTTATTTTAGAAGCTAGCACTTGAGGGAAAAAGTTTTATGGGAGGTTTCCGTGGTGATTCAGAAGGGGTTTCGGGGAAATTCCAAATGCTTTATAAAGCTGATGACCCTGGTTCTTTATTATGTTTTATTTCACCTCAAGTTTTATGGCTTCCCTTTCAGCATAAGCAAAACACTAACCCTCTGACACTTAACAGCCATGATTACGATCATTTCTTTCACAAATGAGAAGGCATAATTGGAGAAGAATTAGAAGATAGGAAAGAGGAAGGAGTCATAAAGGTTATCCCTCAATATAAAGAAAAGAGCCTGAGATCGAATTAGGTAACCTCAGGAGTAAGCTCAAAGGGGAGTAAGCACAGCATTAAAATATTAAGGGAGGAAAGCCAAGTGATGAGAACCGTTCAGAGTCCCATTATGATTAACTGATTATTTTAAAGGTCACAGATTTTAAAAAAAAAAGGTAAAAGACAAGACATGAAAGCAAGCAATCTGCAGCCTGCCATTTATACAAAGGAAATGCTCAAGAGTTGAAGAGTCATAATTCGAAATATGGCATGCCAATGTAATTCATGATATTCTTCTAATCCCTTTCATTTCTCTAAATTCCTCCAAACATTCTGTCCTTTTAAAGTAGATACTATTGTGCTAATAGTATTACGGAGTTAATAACAATACTATCTAAACTAGAACCAGAAAGACAACTTTTTAAATCTAAGAGTATACAATGAAATTACTTTAGAAAAAAGTCTCCTCAGGGCGCCTGGGTGGCTCAGTTGGTTAAGTGACTGCCCTCGGCTCAGGTCATGATCCTGGAGTCCCGGGGTCGAGTCCCGCATCGGGCTCCCTGCTCGGCGGGGAGTCTGCTTCTCCCTCTGACCCTCCCCACTCTCATGTGCTCTCTCTCATTCTCTCTCTCTCAAATAAATAAATAAAATATTAAAAAAAAAAAAAAGAAAAAAGTCTCCTCAAAAGCCAGCAGGTATGCTCCATGCCTCTTAGGCTGTGAGGAATGCCAGTGATTTCAAACCTGAGAGAGATGCTTTTGATTTTCTCAAAGAATAAACCACAAATCAGTTCCATGTAGTCCAACTTATTCAACAATCTAGCAAATCTTCTGTGAAGTACTGAAATGCTTTTTGAAAATGTTGGTATGTCTGAAGAAATGATTAAGGAAGAGATGTTGTAGTCAGATAAAATAAGATTTTCTAAGACCTGGTCTTAAGTCCAAATCTACATCAGTAGCAGCAATGTTTGTAAAACAAATAAACAACAAAACACACTTAACCATGAGCCAAACTATTAGCAAGACCCAACTAGAAACAGGGACCCAACAAATCAAACAACTTTCCAGATCACTGAAGAACTGTTAAGCTAGCCTGAGCCTATTGTAAACAATGTATTTACTAATTCAACTGGTTACTTTCAGAAATAAGACGTGTACACACACCCACCCACCCACACACATACACCCCTATGTAAATTTTGCCAAATCAAATGCTCTCCCAGTGAAAAAAATAATTCTGAGTCATCAATCTTAATGAGAAAACAGGACTAAAGAAATGTTAATGTGGGATGCTGAAAAGTTTGGCCCTACCCAAGTACGAATGCTAAGATGCTGAAATTTCCTGACTGCCAAGCATTGTCTGATTTCTCTCACATACCTACAAAGTTCTGTCAAATGTATACAAGTACTA
The DNA here is from genome assembly GCF_002201575.2 of Neomonachus schauinslandi. Classification (NCBI taxonomy): domain Eukaryota; kingdom Metazoa; phylum Chordata; class Mammalia; order Carnivora; family Phocidae; genus Neomonachus; species Neomonachus schauinslandi. The sequence goes on from NC_058405.1 coordinate 11,133,041, forward strand.
ATTTGCTGTATTTAATACAATTGTAAAGTTATTTAATAGCATTACTAATCCCTGATAACAATATGCCCTCATACATTTTTTTAATTAGCAGACACTGAAAATAGAAATCGTTGTCATGAGCAATAGGAATATTTTTTAAAATAAAAAGTTGGTAAGCCCTGCCCCAGTATAACTGTACCTAAAACAGTCAAGTAAAACAGTCCTTCAGTTTACCTTTTACTCCAATTTAGAATATTCGGTTCTGATTTCTCACATTCTCTTTCCTAATAAGCTTATTAAAAGGTGATATTTAACATCTTAAGAAAAGGTAAAAACTTGAAGGGCCTTGTCAAATAGGAAATCTTCATTTTAATCACCTATGTCTTTAACCTTAATAAGTTGTATTCAACTAAGTACATAAAACTTACATTACCTCCAAGCTCAAGAGTTAAGACAATTCCTTCTTTTAACTAGCCCATGATTTCAACTTATGAAAGAGCTGTAATTAAAATCAAATTACTCTTTAAAGTTCGGTTTCATAACAGAACATGGTAATTCAGCTGATACATTCTTCCAAAGGGACAAGTAATCAAAATTCTAAAAGTATTAAAATATTATTTGCTCTATGGGGTTACTTATTACATGTTTACTCAACCGTTTCTGCTAAAAGACCTAGAAACTCTAACAAAGTTAATTTAAGAACTTACCAATTTCCCTTGCAATTCTGACAGCTTCATCTGCATCCTGTAAAAGCAGGAAATGAGATCCAACATTAATCCCATCAGCCATTGCACAATGTCTTTAGGGCAGTCATATATTGCACTACTGTCTCCTCTGATTCATTTAATGTTCAATTTTACAACCTTCTACCTCTTTTCACTCAGAGAAATGTAAAATTAATACCATAAGTGGAATGTAAATTCTACCTCATCATTATTATATTAAGAAACTCAAAGCAGTTTGAAATTAGCTGGCAGGAAGCACTACCAGAATTGCCAAATGATTTGGTGCAGTTGCTGGAATTTAACAGCAGAATTTAGATGTTTACAATCAATACTGAATCATAAATCAAATCATTAAAGCTTGTCTACAGCCAGCTTGTTTCTGTCCCTCTGATATTTACACGTCATGTTTTCCTGGATTCTGTCAGCAGGGGGAGTTGATTCTCTATTGTTTGGGAGAGGCTCACGATTTTCTAGAAACAAAAAGTAAATTTTCAGCAGTATCTACAGAAATTGCCAATTGTCCCCCCCAAAAATTCCTTTAGTAGTCTTCGTTACTTTTTCCTTTTCTTTTCATCCTTTTCTCAGGTACATATTTTACCTTTACTAGGTACATTTTGTTATGTAATTTAAAACCTTAAATTCCATGAACCAACTTGTGGGGGTAAACTTCGAAAAAGCCAAGGAAAGCAAATGCCTCTCAAAGAAGTACAAGGTAAGAGTTGATGGATATAAGGATTAATTAGTGCTAAATATCAACCAATGCAACTGACAGAAGAAAACATTCCCTCGAATCTAAACCATTTCATTGATCATTAACTCTCACCTAACACATGAGCACAGGACACTCTGGATACATTTCCCCATGGAACAATAAGGCGAAAGCTGAAAAGGTGTTAAATCCAAGCCTCCCTAGTAAATGTGGCTTTTCTTTACAACTCAGAGATGTAAACTACACAAGAAATGACAATGTTTTGAAACCATTAGCTAGTGAGAATGCCTGACTTTTTGGCAAAATTGCTTTAAAATATTAAAGCGAAGCCTGGTATTTTGTAAGCTTTTAAGCTAGTAATTTAAAAATGTAGAGTAACCATGTCAGAATCCTCCCCCAAAAGGAGGGGAGGGGGATGTTTATAACTGGTTCATTTATGTCTAATAAAAAAAAAAAATCTTCCTTAAAAAGTCTTCAGTACCTAATAACATCCCCTGAATAAGGAGGTTGGCAGGGGAAGTTGTCAGAAAAATTTAATTTCCTTTCATTAGCCAGTCTGCTCCACAAATAGGTGCTTGTTAAGTTCAAAGCGGTCCTGAAAGCGACATCAGTTTTAAGTCTTTTTTTTTTTTTTTTTACTCCAAGCAGTCACATCTGCTAATGAGATTTTCCAAATAACAATTGTTTTCAAGTCAGAGATAAATCTATACCTCCCACTCTACTCTCCCAAAAATCAAGGTTTACTGCTTTATTACACCTTGCTGTTTTCGCTGACCCTACATTCTCCAAATTTTAGCTTAAAGGGATAAAAATCCATGAAAAGGGTCATTTAAGAATGTTAGTGGTTTCCACACATTGAATTTGAAGGTTCTTTGTTCAAGCCAGTGACAGTTATTGGAGAATACCTCCCCTTAATAGCCTCTCTGTCAGGAAGTGTTAAACCTGCCAAATGCGGACAATTAGTGCCTCGCGAACAAAATACAGGAAGAGCACTGGCTGATGGAGGCTGGATTATAAGGAGCCTAAAAGGAAACTTTTAACATGTCTTTTCTTTCAAATGTGTAATAGTGTATTTGCAAAATATACTGGGAGAGAAAATAAACTGCTGTCACAAAAGTCTGTTACCTTGAGAGAACTGACAAAGACGCAAATGTTAAAAGATAATTCACAGAATTCATTAATCATATTTATGCGTGGACATACAGAGATCTATTTACACAAAGCAGAACTTCTAAAAAATGTTTTTGACTGCCACAAATCCCACACTTCTATAAACTGCCACAAAGCAATCTTGTCTTTTAACTAATCAATATGTCACGTTTCCTTACTATGATATAATATTTGGGACATACTTGCAATATTTGGGACATACTTTTTAAAAAAATCATTGTTTATCTAAGATTCAGGTTTAACTGGGCAACCTATATTTTTATCTGGAAACTCTTAAGAAAAAAATATTTCCTACTATGAAAAACAAATTTCACTAAAAAGTAATTTTACATTTGTCACTCATTTATCCCAAGATATTTTATTCAGGACATATTATATATTAGACATTTAAAAACTATTACCAGTTTCAAAAAGAAACTATTAAATACACTCATCTCTAATCTGTTCTTTTAGCACATTTAGCTATTATCAGGCTATATAAAGAGATGAAAAGCCCCATACAGTTCCAAATTCAATGGCAATGATATATCACACAGTATAACTTTCCTATAAGACTACAGACAGAAAAACATTTTTTAATAAAAAGCCTTGAATCAACAAGAAAAAAGATCAACAATTATCAGGAAAAATGGTCAAAAGATTAAATGAGAAGTTTCCATAAAAAGAAATCCAAAAGAATGTATGAAGTATGTTCAACTTTAGTCATAATTAATACGCATACAAGCGAAAACAATGAGACACCACAGTCGATCTGCCAAAGTCTGCCAACAGGCAGGAGTGAAGGCCTGAAGGTAAGCAGACATGACTCTCACTACTGATGTCATATGAAAGGGTACCAGCTTTTTAAGAATTGTTAGTATCTATCAAAAGTTTGAAGACCTAAATCGTTCAATCCAGCAACTTCATGCACATGGAAGAGAGAGAGAGTTTTTCATTTATTGCTGGTGCTTTGGTAAGAAAATCAGAAAAACAATTTTAAAGGCCTTCAATAAGGAACTGGTACCAAAAGGATACATACATGAAATGGAATATGCCATAGTCTTTAAAAAGATGAAGTTGACCCATATATGATACTACATGAAATAGTTCTTGCACTCGTGGAACTTACAGCCTTCTTTAAGTAAGGGAAACGGAAAGAGAGCAAACAAATCAATTGAGAATTGATACAAATGTTACATGGAAACAAAAGGTACAGAGGAAGACAGAGAGAACATGTTGTAAATACACTACTAAGAAAGAGTCCTTCTGGGGGCACCTGGCTGGCTCCATCAGTACAGCATGTGACTCTTGATCTTGGAGTTGTGAGTCTGATCCCCACGATGGAGGCAGAGATTACTTGATACTTTTTTTAAATAAAGAAAAAAAATGAAAGGGTCTTTCTAAAGTAAAAATGTAAACTAAAGCCTGAAGAGAACCACCACTGCCATGGGAAGATTAGGGTGAAAGAAGTCTAAACAGAAGGAACAACATGAACAAAAACCCAAATTCAGAAGGTATTTCCCATGTTCTAGAAACTGAGTCCATGAGATGAAAACTGAAGACAAAAAGCAAGTGGCAGAAAATGACAGCATGAAGTCCAGTGGAAGGCCTGGCCTGTTCCTGCAGGACCTTTCGGGACTCAGCACAGAGTTCCAAATGCCTTGGCTCTATGCCGGGGAATGAGGACTGGGTTTAGGAAGGTAACTCCTACACTCTAAGAATACATAATACATCAAATATAGTGCGCACTGTGGGGGAAAGCGAATTGTAGGAGAATATATATAGTATGATATATATAGTTTGACCTTATCTTTTTTTATATGTATCAGTATTATCCTTTGATTGCTAAATATTATTCCTTTGTATGGATATACCACATTTTTTTAATCCATTCATCAGCTGATGGACATTTAGATTGTTTTTAATTTTTTGGCTACTATCAAAAATGCTCCTATGAACATTTGTGTACAAATTTTTGAGTGGACATATATATTTTGGATATATAACCAGGAGTGAGATCACAGGGTCACATGGTAACATTATACTTAACCTTTTGAAGAACTGCCAAACTGTTTTCCAAAGTGGCTGCACTATTTTACATTCTCATGAGCAGTGTATAAAGGTTCTCGTTTCTCCAAATCTTTGCCAGCACTTGCTAATCTTCTACTGCAGCCACCCCAGTGGTTTAAAGTGGTATCTCATTGAGGCTTTGATTGAATTTTCCTATGATTAATCGTGATGAACAGGTTTTCATGTGCTTATTGGCCATTTCAGAGAAATGTCTATTCAAACACTTTGTACATTTTTAAATTGGGTTGTCTTTTTGTTTAAGAGTCATATGTGGGGGTGCCTGGGTGGCTCAGTTGGTTGAGCGTCTGACTCTTGGTTTTGGCTCTGGCTGTGATCTCATGGGTGTGAGACTGAGCCCCACGTCGGGCTCCCCGTTCAGCAGGGAGTCTGCCTGAGTTTCTCTCTCTCTGCCCACCTCCCTCTCCCCACTTACCCACCCTCTCTCCAAAATAAATAAATAAATACTTTTTTAAAAAGTAGTATGACCTTATCTACATTAAGACAGAAAAACACCTAGGAATGCTCATAAAAGCTTATGCATGCACATATACAAAAACCTCAGCTTGAGTTACTGCTTCAAAGTAGGATTAAGAGTTAGGAAAGAGGGAACTTTGACTTACTGCTGCAGACACTTACGTACATATTTAACTTTTTTACCATTAAGATCAAAATTTCATACTTCATATTACTTTCACAGTTTAAAAATTAAATCCACCACGCTTGAGGGTGTGACTCAAACTATCTAATTAATGATTTCTAGGACATTAAATGTTACCAAAACAAACTAGTGTTCCCAAAACCTGTTTAAACTTTTCATGCCTCCACAATGCCTGAGAACCAAATTTGAACTCCTTTACTTGGTGTTCTTGATCCTGCCTGCACCACCAGTCTCGTCCCCAGTTCCTCCCTACCTTGACTTTCCTTCCCACCCCTAAGCCCACCAGGCATTCTCCAGCTCCCCGGCCTATATGCCAATACCAGGCCCTGAAGACAGAAGGGGACAAGAAAGGCACCATCCCAGGCTTCATGTAATTTACAGTGTGGTGGAAAAGGCAGGCCCTTAAATGATTATACAGCAGCAAAGAAACCATTACCGAGATGCATGTTACACAGAAAAGGTGAAGAGGGCATGTGACAATAGGGAATCTCTAATTCAAAAATAGAATTCCAGGAAACTTTTCAGATGCAGCTACTATGAAAGAGACCTGACAAATGAAAGTGTGGTGGAACAGAGTCAGGGGGTTGGGGCCTGAACAGTGAGCCAAGCAGAGAGTGGAACAGGGCTGCACTTCAGCCTAAGAGCAAGAAAATGAAGAGTCCTCACTATGGCTGCATTTTGAAGAATTTGGGTGTATAATTTACTTATTATTTTGAGTACTGTCTACCCTCTGCATCTCCCTACCACATTAAAATATAAGTTCTATGAAAGCAAAACTCTCTAACTGCTTCAGTGGTAGGTTTTAAATTCCTAGAACTGCCTGGTATGTAGTCATCGTTCGGTAAACAGCTGTTGCTGAATGAAAGACTGAATGAACCAATAAACAAATGAAGAGTTTAGAGAAAGGCAAGAGGGATGTGAGGAGTTTAGTCAGGAAGCAGTGGTCTAGAGGAGAGAAAAACTACTATTTTAAACTCAGGGGTGTGTGCTTCAAGTCTCAATGAAATCTGACTTTCTCCAGAAAGCCACTGCAGTCCTCCTACACTGGTGTGTACGAGGTCACACACTGCTGTGTGACCAGATTACACTCTGTCCTCCAATTATGACAGCCCCTGTCACTTAATCTCCATGACAGCAATGACTAGGTCTGCTGCTCTCTACGAAACCCCCAGAGCTTAGCAAATCAAAACACCAACACATTATTTGTTGAATGAATAAACAACTATCCATCAGCTTCCACACAAACAAGTCTGTTGCCTAAATGATCTACTTGAGTGCCAACAGAACTGCTCACCTCCACAGCATCAGTGTTTGAAGTGAATAAACTTATATCCAAGGAGATGTAGTGGCGGCTTGTTCAAATTCACAAGTCTAAGTGATATATAGCAAGGAAGTGCCACACGGTAGTTCAGAGCAGGAGCCCAAGAACCAGATAGGCCTGGGTTTTGCTTCACTTTAACACAAAGCACACTCAATGAAATATCGCTGCTGCTGGGCAAAACCAAGCCCAATATGTACCCTCCTTGTCTTTTAACCCTCAGTCAAGCACTTTTCTTACTGCGGCCTGCAACTTCAAATGTTTGAAACGTGGGTGGGTTTCACAGAACCCACTTTTTTTAAGCCTATTCTTAAAAAAAAAAAAAAAAAAAGGTACTATCTTAACTGTAATTCTATTTAAATAAAAAAAGATTTTACTTATTTATTTCAGAGAGAACAAGAGAGCACAAGCAGGGAGAGAGGCAGAGGGAGAGGGAGAAGCAGACTCCCGGCTGAGCAGGGAGCCCAATGTGGGGCTCTATCCCAGGACCCTGGGATCACAACCGAGCCGAAGGCAGACGCCCAACCAACTCAGCCACCCAGGCACCCCCTTAACTGTAATTTTAAATGCATATTTCATTGGTTTAAAAGATCAAGGGCACCTAGGCGGCTCAGTTAAAAGATCAAACTTGATAGGATAATAACTTTTTAAATTGAAGGGCCACAAGTTTACATTATATTAAAATGTAAGAGAAAACAACAGATATTCAAATTTAACAAAATTTTTAAAAATTTTTAAACTCTATTTTACCAAATATACTTCACTCTTTGTTTATATAAAAAAATCTCTTTTAAGCAAAACATCATTACTTCTTCACAGATTCAACTTGGCAATATTTGAAGAAAAAGCAGAACTGATTCTACCTATTCTTAGCTTTAGAACTAACTTTTGGGGGTTTTTTTAAGATTTTATTTTTAAGTAATCTCTACACCAAATGTAGGGCTTGAACTCATAACCCCAAGATCAAGAGTCACATGTTCTACTGACTAAGCTAGCCAGGAGCCCTTAGAACTTTAAGATTTTATTTATTTATCTGAGAGATTGAGCGAGAGAGCGAGCGAGCGAGCGTGCGCGCACACAAGCAGAGGGAAGAGCAGAGGGAGAGGGAGAAGCAGACTCCTCTGAGCAGGGAGCCCAAAGCGGGGCTCAATCCCAGGACTCCAGAATCATGACTTGAGCTGAAGGCAGATGCTTAACCAACTGAGCCACCCAGGCGCCCCGCCCCCCCCTTAGAACATCCTTAAGACAGTCCCCTCATCTATTAACTATATGACATACGACACAATATATGAAAATACTACAGCGATTAAGACAGCAGATTCTATTCAAGAAATGTTCAATGATATTCTGTAATTTTTTAAAAGAAAATTTCTAACAGGTGGGACAACGATCCCCTGAAAATCAAAGAAAAATCAAATATAAAGATTTTAACAGTAGGAATAAAACAAATCTGATGCTACTGATGCCCTTATACAATTTTCAAATGAAGTACTTAGAATATTTCTGTTTTCATATCAAAAGTTAATACAACTGAGAAAACACTGAGAAGTACAAAATCAAATGAAACCAAGTATTAGCAGCCATATTCCTCTGGCTTCAAATCAGGAAGCAGGAAAAAGTAATGGTCCAACAATATGCTTTGATTCAAATCCCTGTGGTTCATTCTGTAATCACAGCCTATAATCCCAGTTTGAAGGAAGCCACACTCTGGTTCTGAAGTTACTGAGCACTTGGGAACACTGATGAGGTAAATATTAAACCATATAGTTGCAGTAGTTCCAGAAATGGAGAAAGAGCAAAAACAGCACCAGAACCACTAACCATCTCTTTTCAGCACAACTTACCTTAAAGGAGCTCTTATCATTTAACCCAAGAGCAAAACGGTAAAAAAAATTCTGTTTTACAGAGAATATGATGGGAGGGATGGGCGATGTTGCTATAACCAAATAAACAGATCATAAAAATGTCAAAAGGAGCTAAAAAAAAATCGGGCGCCTTTTCTACAAGCCTATTTGTTTAAACACTCTTCAGCCCCCAACCTGGGAGGCATCAAAGTCCAACGTGACTAAGAACACAGGTGCTGGAGCCAGAACGCATGGGCTCCACACTGGCTCTCTCCGACAGTGAGCCAGTTACCTCCCAGGGTGCCTCCCTGGAATTTGGTTTCCTCAACTCTAAGATGGAGATAGTAACAGTATCTTCTCATAGGGTCGTCGAGAAGATGGAATTAGTTAGGGCTGAAATACACCGGAACAACACAAGGCACACAGTACGCTTGGCAATCTGTGATAACATGGGCAGCCTGCCACCACAGAGTCCCAAGTCTGTTCCTTGCCTGCCTGTCTTTGGATGGGGTATCTTATGGTCATCATTCATCCTCTGAACCCTTATAACACAGAATTAATACTGGCACTGCAATACTGCAAAAAAAACAAACAAAACAGGCACTGCATCCCCAGGACACTCCACCGGGTCAGAGGATCTGTGCACTATTTGTTGCCAGGGAGCAGGGAAGAAGGCCGGGGAAAGGAAGCAAAAACTCTAACAAGGACAGGCATATTTAAATAGTTATCCCTGATGCTAAACACCCAATTCACTTCAACAGTGATTCAGACCATACCTCTCCTTTCTCACTTGCTACAATATAGCCTAGTACCCACCCTGAATTCCATCCTCACTGGATGAGAGTCCTGCTACTCATCCACATGGGAAGCTACTTAAGAGTTTACTTTCCTCAGCTGGTTCTAGAACAAATCAGCAAATGTTCTGGGGGGGGCAGAAATCACTGCTTCAATATACTGTGGGTAAAAGCTTATCTGTACACAAAAAGCATCCTCAAACTATTCTGCATTCTTGTGTAAAGTAAAGCAAAACTTTCAACAGTCCTGGGTTCAGGAAATGGGTTCCAGCTGATTGTGTTTTCCAGACTACTCCAAGTCAAGCAGAAGACTCTGTTTGAATATCCTTTCAAATCTTCCTAAACTTTAGTACACATTTTTGTAACTGTAAAACAGCATAGTAAACAGAACTGAATCCTTTTTCAAAAACATAAAGCCTTTTAGGCACCATCAGGAGAGGCATTCTTGGTTTAGCAGGAGAAAATGATACCGATGTCTTATACTTTGTACTTACTAGGACACAGCTTGTCAATTTTTTTGTTATTTTGGTTTTTTAAATGATTCCCTTCATGCCGGTTTTTGTTGTTACTACTTGGTTCTTTCTGCTAAAGCACGAGTACAGTTTTTAAAATCCGGCTAATTGGGTGACAAAAACAATGACTATTTTAAGCCTCTACTGTGAAATTTACCAACCTCATTCAAATACATTACCACACTCTGCTCTGAAATGTAAAGGGCAACAGGAACTCTGAGAAGGTTAATGAACTTCCCTCAAAGTTGGAATGCTGACAGGTATCACAGCCAAATGCAGTGAATTCATCAGTGGTGACTCCTCCCTCTGCCCCACTCCTGACGTGTGCCACAAATTCCGCTTAAAATTAAACTAGAAATAAAACCGAATGAAAATTTATGAGCGAAACGAAACGGCATTCCTAAAATTTTTAAATGCTTATCTGAAAACTATAACCGGCACGTTCAACTGGGGCTTAACTAATTCAGACAATAGGTGTCAAGAACTGTATACCATAGTTAAAGTTAACACCCATAATGAGAACCTGCCATTATGTGAGAGTATGACTGGGTCTTAAAAATCACCTAAAGCATACAAAGAGACAAAACTGAAAAGATAAGTGGATTTTTCTTCTACTTGCAACTTATCCCTATTTTACAAATTAACAGCAGTTGCAAATTCAAATGCAGACTGTCAAACACAGGCTCCCTGAAAAGATGACCTCTTTGAGGAAGCAAAACCAACTTTACTATACCTGCTACATTTAAAGATAACCATCACTTTGAGCAATCTGGGAGGTTCCACTAAGTTCTGTTAAAGACCCTAGATTCAAAACCTGCAGAGCTCCTCTGATGCCCACTGAGCCCCCACCCAGGGATGTCCCCAACCACAGGGGTGAGAAAAATCTCACTTTGGGGAGAGCTCCAATTTCCTTTTTAGGAAACTTAGGAATGAGGAATGATTAGATTTGAAAATGTTTATTATTGAAGGAAGACTTCCTTATTAGAAATAAAATATCCTCAACATTATCCTCAACATTTTCTAAGTCCATAGACAAAGTTTACATGGAAGAAGACAAGTATAGGACCTAGAAGTTCACCATCATGCTAGCTCTAGAAGCCAATGTATTCGGAAGATTTCATCACACTGATATCTAAACAGGATAAAATTTCCTTTGAAACCTGTATCAAAACCTTGAGGGGCACCTGGGTGCTCAGTCAGTTAAGCGTCTGCCTTTGGCTCAGGTCATGATCCCAGAGATCTGGGATCAAGCTCCACATGGGGCTTCTTCTCAGCGGGGAGTCTGCCTCTCTCTCTGCCCCTCCTTCCACTAGTGCTCCCTCGCTCTCACTCACTCTCTCTCAAATAAATAAATAAATAAAATCTGTAAAAGCAGACAGACAAAACTTGAGAATTTTCTGTCTTGACTTATTTTGTCCATGGGAGTCTGGGTCTGGGAGAGATCTCCCCTCCAAATTTAAACCACCAAGGCACTGCATATTGTCAGGTCTACAATTAGAGATGGCCAACCATTAAGGTTGGGGGCCCAAGACATGAGGTAAACAAACAATATATTTGATATGTTATTACAAGATTCTCATGGGTTCATCTCAGGCCAAGTCTATGCTCTCTCTGAAGCCAACTTCTCCTTAAAGTTACTAAATCCAGAAATCAAATTTATGTTCTTATGTTTCTAAAAGGCATAATCTCACCTAGGATAATTAAAAATTATAATAGACTCTTTTGCAAGCTTTTGATTATGAATGGTTCATTTGAGAGTCACCTGTTGGGGTGGGTGGAGGTAAAAATCTCAAACACCTAATGTTCTGTAATTTTTTTTCATTACAATGAGGAAGCTTCCAAAAGAAACTCAGATTCCAAATTTGTTTTTTTTTTTAATTTGCCAGAGAGAGAGAGAGAGTACAAGCAGGAGGAGCAGCAGGCAGAGGGAGAAGCAGGCTTCCCACAGAGCAAGAAGCCTGATGTGGGGCTCGATCCCAAGACCCCGGGATCATGACCTGAGCAGAAGGCAGACGCTTAACCGACTGCGTCACCCAGGCGTCCCCCAAATTTGTTTCCTTATGAAATTCACAGGAAACACAAAGTTCATAGGGAGGAGGAAAAGCATAGGAAAAGCCAAATGAAAAATGTGAAAAATTTAAAACTCTGTCAAACCTGATGGTCTTTATCCTGCTATTTCTTTTCCTCCATCCCGTTTTCCTCCATTTGCTCCTGCCCTGCTCTTTCTTCCACTGACCTGTTCCCTCTTTCTTCTAACTGGCCAGAAACCCTCAAAGCAACATTACCTTTTAAAATTAAGCTACTGTCAGAATAGGGCCAGCTTGAGGGCTAAATTAAAACTTTGGTCTCATTCTGAACTAAGAAGCATTACCAAAGGCTTTCCAAAGCTTATACAGATTGGACAGAAATTTACAGAGAAATTGAGGAATGTATAAATAATCTAGCAGTCCCCAGATTTACATGAATTGGTTCACAGCGCTAATAAGAACCTGAGATAAAAGGGGCGCCGGGTGGCTCAGTCGGTTAAGCGTCTGCCTTCAGCTCAGGTCATGATCTCAGGATCCTGGGATCAAGCCCCACGCTGGGCCCCCTGCTCAGCCTGCTTCTCCCTCTGCCACTTCCCCTGCTTGTGCACTCTCTCTCTAGCTCTCTGTCAAATAAATAAATAAAATCTTTAAAAAAGCTTTTTTTAATTTAAAAAAAAAAAAAAAAGAACCTGAGATTAAAAAAAAAAAAATACTGGATACAAGAGCAAAATAGGAAGACCTGAGAGTGATTCAGACTCCTAATTGCACAGGAAACCAGAGAAGTTTAGAAAAACTGGAAATAATGGAAAAGGTCCTTGGGAAGCTACTATCAAAATCTTTCCTATGAAACTAGGTTGGACTCTAATCTAGTTGAGCTAGCAAAGAAATGATCCATCTGTTGGGCACCTCAGAAACAGACTCTTTAGTACCTTTAGGCATTCAGGAGTAGACACCGAAGCAGTTGTGACCCAGCTCCCTCCTCACTTTTTTTGAGTAGCCTTAAGCCAGAAACAGAAAATTTTATAAACAAGTAAAAACTGGATGGAAATAGTCACATAGACAGATCTTTAATTCCATACTATAAATTTTGAAAGAGCCCAAAAACAAAAGCAGAATAAGATGCAGAATAAATTGGTGGTCTTACAGATAAAACTAGATGTTCCCACTCCAGAAATCAAAGCAATCACTCGAGGGGCACCGTGGTGGCCCAGTCGGTTAAGCATCTGACTCCTGATTTCAGCTTAGGTCATCTTCTCCCTACAAGACACTACACCCACTGACTTCATGAGAAAGAATATTTAGGACAAACAGAATTTCCAGATCATATGCTCTCCTAATGACCCCATGTGTGAACTCCTGAGGACTCTGCTATTCATCATCAAGACAATTAATTTGGACTCTGACTCATTACTACCTTTGTGACTAAAATCAAGCCCACACTGAAGATCTCAAGAAAGCCAGACTTCTTTTTGAAAAAAAGTAAAATTATACTGGCAGAAGCACTGGGGCCAAATAGATCACAGTTCATAATAACCCATCCAAACCACTACCTGAACTTACACAACTCTCTAAAACAAGAATGGAAAGAAGGACTAAAACCCAACAGTTGACAGCCTACTAAAGAAAAGACTTGTCATACTCTGCTCAGTCTTTCAAGTGTGCAGTCATGGTGTGAGCTATACTGCCTTTTAATTTGGAGGCTCAACTGGGGACAAATCCAAGCTCATTCAGATGGTTGACAGAATTTATTTCCTTGTGGCTGTATGACTAAGCACCCTATCCTTTTGCTGGCTCTCAGACAGAGATTGCCCTAACTCAGATCCGTAGAAGCTGCCTGTAGTTTATTGTCATGTGGAGTTCCTCAACATGGCAGCTTACGTCATCAAGTCAAAAATTAGAATCTGTTCTCTAGTTTCCTAAGATGTAGTCTTATATAATGAAACATTATATAAGCAGTATATCACAGCAGTAACACTCAATTACTTTGCCCTACAATGCAACTTAATACAATGATAGCCAATCACCTTTGCCCTTTAACATAACCTAGTTCAGGTAGTGACATGGCATCACCCTTTGCCATATTCTAACAGTTAGAGAAGCAAGTCACAAGGTTTTACCCAAACTGAAGAGAGGATTACACCAAGGTCTGGATGCCTGAGAGTTCCTCAAAAAGTTAAACATGGAATTATCATATGACCCTGCAATTCCATTCCTGGGTAAATACCCAAAAGAACTCAAGACAAATACTCAAACACCTGCACACAAATGTTTGTAGCAGCATTATTCACAATCACCAAAAGATGGAAATAACTCAGACGTCCATCAACTAATGAATGGGTTTAAGGGGAGAAAAAAAAAATGGTATATTCCTACTATGGAATATTATTCAGCCATCAAAAGGAAGGAAATACTAATCTACACTACACATGGATCCTATATTCTACTTAGTTTACTATTAAACCTATCTAAGGTCCTGGGCGCCTGGGTGGCTCAGTTGGTTGAGCGACTGCCTTCGGCTGAGGTCATGATCCTGGAGTCCTGGGATCGAGTCCCGCATCGGGCTCCCTGCTCAGCAGGGAGTCTGCTTCTCCCTCTGACCCTCCCCCTCTCATGTGCGCTCTCTCTCTCTCTCTCATTCTCTCTCTCAAATAAATAAAATCTTTAAAAAAAAAAAAACCTATCTAAGGTCCTTATTTCTATATATTTACCGTTAATAATTTCCATTTAATTTTATTAGAGATTCAAATTCCATGGTGAAATTCTTTAAATTTTTATTTATTTATTTATTTTAAAGAGAGAGAGAGAGAGAGCATGCAAGCAGGGGAAGAAGCAGAGGGAGAGAGAGGGACAAGCAGACTCCACACTGAGCACAGAGCCCAGTGTGGGACTCAATCCCATGACCCTGAGATCATGACCTGAGCCAAAATCAAGAATCAGTGACTTAACCCACTGAGCCACCCAGATGCCCCTGGTGAAATTCTTTATATGCTTATTTTCTCCACACTTTCTTCAGAAAAAAAAAAAATTTTTTTTTAAAGATTTTATTTATTTATTCATGAGAGACAGAGAGAGAGAGAGAGAGAGAGAGAGGCAGAGGGAGAAGCAGGCTCCCAAGGAGCAGGAAGCCCGATGCGGGACTCGATCCCAGGACCCTGGGATCATGACTTGAGCCGAAGGCAGAGGCTTAACCATCTGAGCCACCCAGGCGCCCCTTCAGAAAAATTTTTAACGTATCAATCATACTTATTTTACAGTTCTTATCATCAACTCCAGTATCTACAGCATATGTCAATCTATTTCTATTGTCTGTTTTACTTTTTCTCTTGGTTTTTCATTATGCTTTCCTTTCTTTGGTATGCCTAGTAAATATGTCCTAAATGACAGATAATGTGTCTACCATGGTTATATGTGTAAAACTTATCTCCTAGAAGATTATCCATCCAACAGGTATTTAGTGAGCACTGACTATGTGCCAGGCACCATGTATAAGTGACGCAGTAACAAAAAGAATACAGTCCCTTCCAGCAGGGAGTTTACAACCATGTGCAGGAAGTACACACTTAACCCATCATTAAAATGGGCAGAAAGGCCTATAAAATCTGAGCTCCCTATTACATCTTCCTTCAATGACCTCATCTCTGATTTTTCTCTCCTTTGATCACAGAAGCCACATGATTCCTGGTTGTCTGTTGAACAGCAAGTACATTTCAGTCTCAACACCTCTACACTTGTTATTCTTTCTGCCTAGTATGCTTTGCTCTTCCTCCTGATAACCACATGACTTGCCCTGTGTCACCACCCTCCCAATATTCCCTTCCCCCATTCCCTGTCTCATGTTCCACCATAGCATGTACTATATATTTTATTATTTGTTTATTGTCTGTCTCCTTCTGCTATAGTATAAGCTCCATGAGGGCAGGTATTTTTTTATTGTTGTTGTTCATTACTTTATTCATTGCACTTCAAACAACATTGGACAAATAGTATGCACTTAAATATTTACTTGTAGATGAAGGAATGAATGATTTAAAATGTGATGCGCGAAGTGCAGGGTACTAAGAGGAAATACAGCAGAGGGCCTATGCCTCTGTGAGGCATGTATGTTTAAACCAACATGTAAACAATGAGGAAGACAATAAGGAATGGATACAGAAGCAGGATCAACATGCATGACAGAATTTAGTACAGAAGTTGCAAGAATCTGAAAGATGTCATATATGGTTGGCATACACAATGTAAAGGATAAACTGGTACACTATCAGTTTGAAGAGAAAAACAAAGGCCAGCCATTTAAAGGATTTGAATTAGTAGCCATTCAAGAGTTTTCAAACACAGGCACAGGACTGAATTTGGATTTCTGAAAGGTCACTCAAGCTACAGTGTTGAAAGTTAATTGCGGGGGGTGCCTGGGTGGGTCAGTTGGTGAAGCCTCTGACTCCTGGTTTCAGCTCAGGTTATCATCTCAGTGTTGGGGGATCGAGCCCCACATCCGGCTCCCTGTTTAGTGGGGAGCCTGACTGGGATTCTCTCCCCCTCTCTCTGCTTATGCTCTCGCTCTCTAAAATAAATAAATAAATCTTTATTTATTAAAAAAAAAAAGAAGAAAGTTAATTGGATGGGACCAAGACTGGCTACAAAGAAACCAATTGGAAGGTTGACAAAGTAATCCAGACTGGATGATGAAAGCTGGAACTTGGTGTTAGCATGAGCAAAGAAAGAAGTAAATGGATCAGAAAGCATCTATAGGTGAATTCTCTGTAGCAGTATTTATCAAGAATGACTCTAAGGTTCTAGCTTGATAAACAGTGTGGAAAATACCACCACTTTCTCAGGCAGGAAAGAATCAGTTTGAGAAGCTTACAGCAGGAGTCAGCAAACATTTTCTGAATGGGCCAGTAACAAATACTTCAGGTTTGCTGGGCGACATGGTCAACTCAGTCTCATTTCTCAACTCATTTCTCAACTCAGTCACTAGGGAAAAAAGCAGCCATCAGCAATCTGTAAAGAAAAGAGCATGGCTGTGTTCCAATAATACTTCACAAATCAGGTGGGCATGGAGCTAATTGGCAATTGCTAATCAAAGAGAAAATTATGAGCTTAGCTTTTAACTTGTTACTTTCAAGGTGCCTTAGGGGCATCAAGCGAAACTATTTAAGAGGCACGCACACATGCAGAGATCTAGCACAGATAAATATATATAGATTTGAGATGTCAGCCCTAAGAGTAAGCTTGCCCCAGGGTGAGGGTGTAGAATAACATTTCCTACTCAGAATCCAAAATAAAACCACATTTACAGAACAAAGATAGGAAAAACAATCAGCATGAAAACTAAGAATGAGCATTTAAAACAAGCCAAAAAATACAAAAACAAAACTAGAACTGAGTAGTGTGCCAGAAGCAGATATTTAGAGAAGGAAAAAGTGACCAAGAGACTCAAATGCTTTGAAGAGATAAAGACCAGGATTACAAATTATATACTGAATTTACTGAGAAGGAGAGGTTGCTGGTAGCCACTGCAAGAGAAATTTCCATAAGCATGAGGAAAGAAGCCAGCCGATGGTAGATTAATGATTAAGTGAACAGTGCAGAAATGAAAGCAAGGAAGGACAATTCTTCTAAGACCTGTGGCTATGAAAGGGGAGACTAAGGTGACAGCTATAAAGTGACAAGGGGTGACTGTGCTCTAGGTGACCACATTTCTTTCCACTAAACTGGATGCACCATGTGGTGAGGGATCATGGGCATCTTGTTTATCACCACCACATGCTTCCCACTTAGCCCAGGGATTAGCACATTTGTTGACTGAGAATTTTTAAGAGCAAGGGTAATGGAAAGGAGCTGAAAGACAACTTTTAAGACATGGAAGAGAGAAAAGATAATCCGTAAAGACTGTAGCCCGTGAAGGCTATAAGGGGTACATCTGGAACCTAACAAGAAGAACTGGCTTTACTGAGGATGGGAACACCTCTTCCTTGTAACAGGACAGAAGGGGAAAAAAGTGGATGAATACAGATTAAGGTAAGCATGGGCAAGAAATGGAGGATATTAATAAGGGCCAAGCTCGCTAACTGTCCTATAACACATGAAAGTTTCCTGCACAATAAACAACTGCCCAGCCCAAGAGCTAACAATAATTAACACTGAAAAGTTTTTGCAGACTAACTCAAATCACAAAGTTAAAGTCTACATAGGGACTATACCACTTTCCACCAGAAACACATTTATAATTTATGTTTTATGCATATGGACAGAAGCTCAACACAAAGTTACACATAGAACATTAAAATGTTTCAAACGTTAGGGCGCCTGGGTGGCTCAGTTGGTTAAGCGACTGCCTTCGGCTCAGGTCATGATCCTGGAGTCCCGGGATCGAGTCCCGCATCGGGCCCCCTGCTCGGCAGGGAGTCTGCTTCTCCCTCTGACCCTCCTCCCTCTCATGCTCTCTGTCTCTCATTCTCTCTGTCTCAAATACATAAATAAAATCTTAAAAAAAAAAAAAAAAATACTTTAAAAAAATGTTTCAAACGTTAAATACATACCATCATTCAATGAAATCCAGAGAGCTAAGAGAACATTTTTAAATCACCAAGTTTTTTCCTATGAAAGTATGAGTCAGTACTAATCATGACTGAACGGGAGAAGATATTTGAAATGACATATCCAATAAGGGTTTAAAATCCAAAATATATAAAGAACTCACACAACTCAATACCAAAATACAAATAATCTGATTAAAAATGGGGCAGAAAACCTGAATAGACACTTTTCCAAAAAAGACAATACAAATGGCCAATAGACACATCAAAAGATGCTCAACATCACTAATTATCAGGGACATGCAAATCAAAACCACAATGAAATCATCACTTTACACCTGTCAGAATGGCTAGAACTGAAAGACAAGAAATAAAAGGTGTTGGTGAGGATGTGGAGGAAAAAGAACCCTCATGCATTGTTGGTGGGAATGCAAATTGGTGCAGCCACTGAGGAAAACAATATGGAAGTTCCTTTTTTTTTGTTAAGATTTATTTATTTGAGAGAGAGAGCGCACGCAACAGAGAGTGCACGAGCAGGGGAAGGGGCACAAGGAGAGGGAGAACCAGACTCCCCGCTAAGCAGGGAGCCCAACAACATGGCACTCAATCCCAGGACCCTGGGATCATAACCTGAGCTGAAGGCAGGCACTTAACCGACTGAGCCACCCAGGCATCCCACAAGTTCCTTTAAATATTAAAAATAGAAATACTATATGATACAGTTATTCTATTACTGGGTACTTACCCAAAGAAAACAAAAACATGAATTCAAATATATGTACCCCTATGTTTACTGCAGCATTCTTTACAATAGCCAAGATATGGAAGCAGCCCAAGTGTTCACCGACAGATGAATGGATAAAGAAGAGGGGACACACACACACACACACACACACACACACACACACACACACACACACAGATTATTACTTGGCCTTAAGAAAGACCAAGATCTTGCCATTTTCGACAACATGGATAGATCCAGAGGGTATTATACTAAGTGAAATAAGTCAGAGAAAGACAAATAGCATATGATTTCATTTATATGTGGAATCTGAAAAACAAATAAACAAAAAGCAGAATCTCAGGGCGCCTGGGGGGCTCAGTTGGTTAAACTCCTGCCTTCAGTTCATTCAGGTCATGACCCCAGGACCCTGGGATCCAGCCCCACGTCGGGCTCCCTGCTGAGCTGGGAGCCTGTTTCTCCCTCTCCCTCTGCCCCCGCCCCACCTGTGTGCACTCTCTCTCTCTCTCTTTCTCTCTCTCTCTCTCTCTAATAAATACATCTTAGGAAAAAAAAGGCAGAATCTCATACCCATAAACACGAAGAACAAACTGACAGTGTCCAAAAGGGAAGGGAGTAGGGGGATGGGTAAATGGTAGAAGGGGATTGGGGAAATACAGGCTTCCACTTACAGAATTAGTCACAGAGATAAAAGGTACAGTACAGGGAATATAGTCAATGGTACTGTAATAGGGTTGTATGGTGACAGATGGTAGCTACACTTGTGGAGAGCAGAGCATAATGTATAGAGTTGTGAAATCACTATGTTGTTCACCTGAAACTAATGAGACATTACGTGTCAACGACAGTTCAATTAAAAAAAATTGATCATGAAATACAATGCTTAAGTGGCTTCTTGCTCCCTTTAACTTATACCATTTAAAATAATCTAGGGGCAGTTGGCTGGCTCAGTCGGTAGAGCAGGCGACTCCTGATCTTGGGGGTGTAAGTTCGAGCCCCATGTTGGGTGCAGAGATTACTTAAAAATAAAATCTTTAAAAAAATAGAATAGGGCGCCTGGGTGGCTCAGGTGGTTAAGCGACTGCCTTCGGCTCGGGTCATGATCCTGGAGTCCCGGGATCGAGTCCCGCATCGGGCTCCCTGCTCGGCGGGGAGTCTGCTTCTCCCTCTGACCCTCCTCCCTCTCATGCTCTCTGTCTCTCATTCTCTCTCTCTCAAATAAATAAATCTTAAAAAAAAAAAAAAATAGAATAATCCAGTGTAAACAACACTGATTTATTTTAACCTCCACATGCATATTTTTGCATTTTACCATGCATTTTATTTTGCATTTATATTATTGCATTTAGCAATAATTGCATTTTCTCTTATGCTTTTCACAAAATGTTTGACTTAAGGACACGTATATTACACGTATATAGTTTCTCACCTTGACTACTCCATCAAAGCCAGGGATTGTGTTAACCTTTGCTTTCTTAGCTAATAATTTGCTTTCAATCTTGTCACCCATGGCTTGAATAGCATGTGTGTCAGGTCCAATGAAAACAACATCTTCTGCTGCCTGTGGAGAAACACAAGTAGAAATCTGTAACAAAAACAATATGGTGCTTGATACAGTCACAACTTTATAAAAAGAAAAACCCATATGTATATTTACTAATTATTTACATACCAAAAACAACTTAAAAGCAAAGGATTTGAACCAATACATTAAAATATACAGTGTTGTATATACTACAAGTGCACAAAGATACAGGAAACAAAGTCGGGCCAAAGAAAAATAACAAATGAAGAATTCCTGCTTGATATTAACAGTATTCTTTGGGAAAGCCACTTCTGTGGTGTTGTATTTATATATAATATCCTGCCACCTAACCTAAACAGTAGGTTCACCTTTAAAACACCTTATAAATCTCTGCATTCTCCATACCCTACAGCACACTGCCTAGGTTCAACACAAATGTCCTTTTTCATTAAATACCAAATCTGTGCCAGGCTTTGAGTTAAATGTAGGGGACATGGATGAAAACCACAGGATATCCACTAATTCAAGGGAATGTGATCACTAAACCTCAGGGAAATAGACAAAAGAAAGTACAGAATGTTTACATCCTTGTGACTACAAGAAATGAATCAAGAATATAGTGGGAATTTACCAGGTAGAGTTATAGTTTCAACAAAAACTCTTCGGTATCAATCACATTTAGTTCCCCAGCAATGGATCCACCCCTCTGTGTTTACAGTATTATAATGAACAAAATGTTAATGAATTTTGCCAAAGAACTAATCTGGGAGAGAGCAAAATATGATGTAGTCAGTGTCACTATGGAGCATGGTCTAGAGAAGTAAAGGTGAGGATTGCTGAAGTGAAGGATGAGGTTACTAGGCAAAGAATGGAGGCTAAATATGAAAAAAGGAAAACCAGAATGGATGCTGGGCACCATCTTAGGCCCTGAACTGTTGATTCTCCCATGACCTTTGGTCAGGTTGATATAAAGAATAAATCATGTATTTTATGCCTCATATTCTATCTATTAGCCCTGGTGCCTGAAAGGACTCTGGGCTTGGGAGAGGAGCTTCATTCTCCTTTTAAGCATATTATCCAGAGTAGCTACTGCAGTGTGTTGTTGGATTGGTCTCTCAGCCATTATGAGCCAAGAGGATTAAACCCATCCAGAGCAGAAGGTGGAAGGAGAACAGGGAATCAACAAAAGCAATGTATAGGAGATAAATAACAGGGGGGGTGAGATGGCTATGACAGCGTACAGGAAGCTGACAGAGAGGTCTAGAGGTTCTAAGAGGAGTCCAGGCTGAGATATGGATTTTCAAAGGCATTAAATACAAGAGAAAATTAAAAGTTGTAGATGAAATCACTCAGATAAAACGTATAGAAAAGCCAATGCCTTTAAACTCAGGATGTATACTTTCTCTTGTGCCCAAAACCAACACAGAAGAAAAGGGAAATTTTAGATTCTGAACTAAAAAAGTCTCCTTTTCTTTGTGTGACAGTGGGAATAATAACCACCTTGCAAGTTTGACTGAGTATTAAATAAAATAATAATGTAAAACACCAAGCTGAGTGCCACAACTGTGAGTTCTTATCTCTTAACCAGAAGTCCTGATAAAAAGAGAACACTAGAAAAGTAAGACAGTTAGGTCCATAGGACCTCAAAATTATAGGAACCCAAATACTTACAATTACCAGTTATAAATGGCATAATGCAAGATGAGAAACCTCTTCAGCAAAAACAGAGGCCCATAAAGTACCTCCCCATCAAATGTCTGTATTTAAGAGTAGAACCTTATGTTCTTAATTTTAAAAAAAGAATCTTTTGTGAAACCCCCAAGATGTAAACACATGAAAAGTGGAGCTGCTCTGTAAGACGGCAAAGTGGTCATAGGCTTTCATCTTCGCATACTCCACGTCTCCAGTCATTTTGGATCACAGCAATTATCATATTCATTTCTCTTCATTACAAACCTGCCACTCACTAAATGCCAAGCCAAGTCAAGAGGAAACAATCATGTTTCAACTATCAATTGGTTTCCCATATTTCCCTTTTACTTGCTAAGATGGAGGAATTTTTATTATAAATGCGGTTTTAAATACCACTATGCTAGACAGACTTAATCAAGTAATCAGAATACCCACACAAACAGCTGAAGAAATAACATAAATGAGAACATCCAAAATACATTATGATTATACAGTAAAACTTCTGATTAACAGGAGCCCAACAACTAGGAACCTCTGATTAGTTAACTAGATTTTTCTCATGCATTCTGATTTGAGACAAATTACTTACCTCAAAATGCAAAATACCAAGAAAAAAAGCTCACATCAAGTATTTAATGACTATTCTTTTGTCCCATCCAACAAAAAAGAAAAATAGCCAGTAGTAAGCTGGGTAACTACTCAGACAGATGTTTCAATGAACTCATTTCCTCTTTCTTTAGATGTTTTGGTAGTATTCCCTGGGCTAGCCCTTAAATGTCACTAAAGCAAAATGAGAACGCAGCGTCCTAGTTCCTAACTCCCCTAATTCTTTGGCCAAAAGAGCAAGGGTGAGGTCAGGATAAGACAGTATGGCAACTGCAAAGTGATGGAGCATGTTTTAAAAGTTCTGAGATTTTGACCAGAGTCATCTGTGTGATTTAGAAGTTAAGGCCAGAATTTATCACTAGTAAGTCCCTTTTGATAATCTTTTGTTCACCCTGGATCTTTTGTCACCCATCCAATTCTCTGTCTCCCTTAATCACCAGTAAGTCTTTTTGACATTCCATAGCAATAAAATGCACTTCTAAATATATGCTTTATAAGGTCCTTGTAAATTTACCATGAATGATAAATATAATACCTGAAGGCAGGTAAATGTCTTACAGTCATGGGCCTGGATGGCTCAGTCGGTTGAGCATCCAACTCTTAACTTTGGTTCCACTGGTGACCTCAGGGTCATGAGGTCGTGTCCCGCATCAGTCTCTACGCTCAGCAGGGAGTCAGCCTGAGATTCTCTCTCTCCCTCTGCCCTTCTCCCCACCCCTGCTAGTGCATGCTCTCCCTCTAAAATAAATAAATCTTTAAAAAGTGGGCTTTTTTTAAACAGCACTGGAAAACACTTTAATAATAATACATAGGAAAGAAATTACAAAAAGCCAAAATCACTGCTCTAAGATTCCTTTCATTTTCTAAATTCTGTGATTTTATGATTCTGGTCAAATTTTGATAGAAGAAAGAAAAAAAGGATTCATTTTGAACAGCATGTTAGGGGAATAATGAGATTTAACTTACAACAGGCTTTATGTTGTAAATGAAGGACAGAAATAATCATTATTTATAAAAAATGTATGATACTCGGGGCGCCTGGGTGGCTCAGTCGTTAAGCATCTGTCTTCGGCTCAGGTCATGATCCCAGGGTCCTGGGATCCAGCCCCGCATCGGGCTCTCTGCTCCGCAGGAAGCCTGCTTCTCCCTCTCCCACTCCCCCTGCTTGTGTTCCTTCTCTCGCTGTCTCTCTCTCTGTTAAATAAATAAAATCTCTAAAATAAAAAAAAAAAATGTATGATACACAATTCATTCTCAGAAATATAAGTAGTAAACTGCTACACTATGAATTCAGATTTCTTTTAAATGCATACACTTTAGGCTCACCAAGATACTTGGATAACTGTAAAACCAGGGTCAGGCAAGAGACATAGCCATGAAAAAATTGCTGAATTGCCCAAAGGACTTAGATTCTAGATTTTAATATATTCCTTGCTAAAAGGAAAAAGAGTTTCTGGTAGAAAAGGTCTGTTCAGGATTGGTGTGGGGAACTTAACACATGAGTTAAAAAAAGTGAGCCAGTGAGAAAGCTTTCAAAAATTATTATGACTATGTCAAAAGCACATAGTAGCAGATAGAAAAGCTATCCCCTAAATATGGTGTTAACAGTATGGACATCAAAAAGAATAATAGGGAGATTACAAGGTTAATTCATCTTTTCAAGACTTCAGAAAAAAATCTTTTGCTGCTATCTCTATTCAAGTACTTTAACTTCTTAGACATGTATCACTCATTTCAAAAACAATACACAGTTGTTTAAAAAAGCAATATAGAGGAAAACTAACTTTACAGATAAAATTAAGCAAAATAAAAGGATCAAGATAAAATCCCATACAATGTTTCTACAAGGAAAATAAAATAAATACTAGAATAACATCCATGAAAGGGGGAAAAAAAAAAAACCACAAGAGAAAAACATATCAACATGTAACAGATCAAAACTGTTACCTCCTATTTCAAAACAAGCTGAAAAACATTTTCTCAAGTTATAGAAAACATGAAACAACATAAATCAGAATTAGAAATGTTCAGAAATGAGATGACATGCCTCAAGATAAAATCAGAAATTGAAAAGAAATATCATTCTAGAAATGAAGACTACCCCAGAGGGAACTCAAGAGTGAATAAAGAAAACAGATAATGCCTTACAGAAAATAGAAAGTGAAAGGAAGAAACTTTTCTGAATTTAAATATCAAAACAATGAAATTATTTTTAAAAGATACAAGAGAAAATGAAAAACTGAAGAAAAAGAGCATCCAACATATGGATAAGAGGAGTCTTTCAAGAAAACTAAAGCAGGGCGCCTGGGTGGCTCAGTTGGTTAAGCGACTGCCTTCAGCTCAGGTCATGATCCCAGGGTCCTGGGATCGAGTCCCGCATCGGGCTCCCTGCTCTGCGGGGAGCCTGCTTCTCCCTCTCCCACTCCCCCTGCTTGTGTTCCCTCTCTCGCTGTGTCTCTCTCTGTCAAATAAAGAAATAAAAAATCTTAAAAGAAAGAAAAGAAAACTAAAGCAAAGAAAAAGAATACCACAACTG
Source organism: Neomonachus schauinslandi (assembly GCF_002201575.2). NCBI lineage: Eukaryota > Metazoa > Chordata > Mammalia > Carnivora > Phocidae > Neomonachus > Neomonachus schauinslandi. Next base: position 11,158,466 of record NC_058405.1, read on the forward strand.
TATTTCAAGAAAACGGTTTTAAAATTGGAAATAGATAGCAAAAACACATACTACAGCAAAACTGAGAAATTCCATCTAGAATGACCATGATACATTCTAGCAATACTGCTTACAAGAAAAACAAAAAATACAAGAAAAAAAAAAAAGAATATGTGACTTATACAAAAGAGAAGCTTAAATTATCACCGGACTTGGACAACAGTAATCCATGCCAAAAGAAAATGGAATAATATAGTCAAGAAAAAGTATGAGCCAAGGATTTTAAATCCAACAAAACTGACGTCCAAGAAAAAATGCAGAGAAAATGAAACAAACAAGAACTCAGGGCCTCTTTCTGAGGAACTGAATAAACCTGTAGTTTGCAAACTACAAGGCTATGAGCCTAATCTGGCCTGCTACCTGTTTCTGTACAGTCCGCAATCTAAATGGATTTTGGCAGGAGCACCTAGCTGGCTTAGTCGGTGGAGCATGCAACTCTTTTTTTTTTTAAAGATTTTATTTATTTATTTGAGAGAGAGAGAATGAGAGAGAGCACATGAGAAGGCGGAGGGCCAGAGGGAGAAGCAGACTCCCTGCTGAGCAGGGAGCCCGATGCGGGACTCGATCCAGGGACTCCAGGATCATGACCTGAGCCGAAGGCAGTCGCTTAACCAACTGAGCCACCCAGGCGCCCAGCATGCAACTCTTGATCACAGACTTGGGAGTTTGAGCCCCATGTTGGGTGTAGACTGCTTAAAAATAATATATCTATGTATATGTAAATGGATTGTGGGGGGGGGAACAAAGTTTTGGGGGGAAAAATATATATTTTTTTTTTAAGATTTTTATTTATTTGCGAGAGAGAGAATGAGAGACAGAGAGCATGAGAGGGAGGAGGGTCAGAGGGAGAAGCAGACTCCCCGCCGAGCAGGGAGCCCGATGCGGGACTCGATCCCGGGACTCCAGGATCATGACCTGAGCCGAAGGCAGTCGCTCAACCAACTGAGCCACCCAGGCACCCTGGGGGGAAAAATTTAAGAACACTGTATCCTGGGGCAGCTGGGTGGCTCAACAGGTTAAGCGCTGATCCTAGGGTCCTGGGATGGAGCCCCGCATCGGGCTCCCTGCTCGGCGGGAAGCCTGCTTCTCCCTCTCCCACTCCCCCTGCTTCTGTTCCCTCTCTCACTGTCTCTCTCTGCCAAAAAATAAAATCTTAAAAAAAAAAAAAAATACTGAGTAACTGCAACAGATTGTTTTGCAAAGCCGAAAATACTTGCTATCCGGCCCTTTACAAAAAGGTTTGCCCACTCCTTTCTAGAGAATGAGCTTCAGAAAAACAAAATGACTAAAAAGAGGTCAACATAAAGGGCCTGTGGTTACTTGCAGGACTAAAACCAAATGAAGGCTAAGGAGAGAGTATACTTTATATCAGCTATATTTTATTTTTCCTTTTTTATTTTTTATTTTTGTTTTAGAGAGAGGAGACAGGCAAAAGGAGAGGGAGACAGAGAATTTTAAGCAGGCTCTATGCCCAGCACAGAGCCCAACACAGGGCTTGATCTCACAACCCTGAGATCATGACCAGAGCCAAAGATCAAGAGTCCTATGCTTAATCGACTGAGCCACCCAGGTGCCCCATACTAGCTGTATTTTCTGACAACACAGGTACAGTACAACTATTTTTATTTATTTATTTATTTGACAGAGACACAGCGAGAGAGGGAACACAAGCAGGGGGATTGAGAGAAGGAGAAGCAGGCTCCCTGCGGAGCAGGAAGTCCAATGTGGGGCTCAATCCCAGGACCCTGGGATCATGACCTGAGCCGAAGGCAGACGCTTAATGACTGAGCCACCCAGGCGCCCCAGTACAACTATTTTTAAAGTGAGGGAAGAACAGCAAGATGATATGTAAAATTTCTTTAAAGTTTTCAATAATCATATTGGTACTGATACTGTCATCCTCAGATTGCTGTGTGTGTGTGTGTGTGTGTGTGTACATACTACTGACTAGACAAGGAATCATTAAGTATTCTAATTTTATTATCTCCCCTGTCCCAGAGAGTCAGAACTCTAAATATGAAAACGAAGATACAAGAGTAACAAAGAAGAGGTTATCTTGAATTTTAATTAAAAGTATCACTATGGGGGCACCTGGGTAGCTCAGCTGTTAAGCATGTGCCTTCGGCTCAGGTCATGATCTCAGGATCCTGGGACTGAGCCCCACATCGGGCTCCCTGCTCGGCGGGAAGCCTGCTTCTCCCTCTCCCACTCGTCCTGCTTGTGTTCCCTTTCTGTCTCTCTGTCAAATAAATAAAATCTTTTTTTTTTTAATTAAGATTTTAAAGATTTAAAGAGAGGGAACACAAGCAGGGGGAGCAGGAGAGGGAGAAGTAGGCTCCCTGGGAGCCAGACGCAGGGCTTGATCCCAGGACCCTGGGATCATGACCCGAAGGGAAGGCAGACACTAAACGATGAGCCACCCAGGCGCCCCTCCAAAGAAATTCTTTAAAAAACTCCTCTCCCTTAGAGTGGAGAAAAAGATATCAGAGTTAAAATACCACCATTTTGCAATCCCGTGAAATACTAGATAGAGACAGAAAGCATCAAAGGCTGCTTACATTGTAACAAGTGCTAACAAGACACTATGTGCCTCCTACGGTCTTGACCAAACGCATCTGAACCCGAATCTGATCCCATCTCTGAATCCACGTGTCGGAATCCAATTTGCAGAAAATGCCAAGAATGGAGGAAAACCCTGACTTGTACCATGAGCACCCGATCAACTAAGTCAAGATGGACAGAAATTCTACAAGTCAATAACCCAAGGTTCTTCAACAGAAGTGTAAGGAAAAGAGAAGTCTGAAAAGAAAACCTGTGGATTAAGAGAAATTTAAAAGGCAAAGTTCAAAATAAATAGACCAGACAAACCACAGTTTCTAGGGATGCACATTTGGACAATAAAATTATTTTAAAATGCAAGAAAAGGATTATTATAAAAGTCAAGTAGTGGTTATGAATAGGGAGAGATCAGAGAACAGGACTGAGACGGGCCACATGGACAAGATTCAGGGCAAATGTCTAATAGCTAGACCTAAGCAGTGACTACAAGATTATTTACCTTAAGTAAGACACACATTTGTTTTGCATAGTTTCTCTCTTTTATTTTACAATAAAAATTTTGAAAATGATTTCAGAGTGGCCACACCAACTTCTGGAGTGAAACCAGCAGCTGGACCTGGAGCAGACAGGAACGAAGTGGGGGTGAGCACTCCCACCACCACCAGTTGGCGGTGCCGCGGGACAGCGCAGGATTAGAGAAGACTGGAAACCGAATCCTAATTCTTTTTCCTCCATACAGACTGTGGGGTATCAATCAAGAGGAGGTGCAGAACCCTAGAAAAGGGTGCCATCGGCCTCCAACCCCCTACATTTACAGGAATCACTTTCTTTTAAGTGCCAGTCAGCTCACTGTGAATTTAGAACCCAAATTATGTGACTCACTGGGTTAAGAACATTAAGGTATTTGACTGTTAACGTGGGTGGGTGGTAGAGGGGAGACAAAGGTTTCATTCTAGAATTCTAAATAAAAACTTATAAACCAGCACAGTTTGTTCATTTGTTTGGGACGCTAACTGTAAGATCAAATGAAATCTAATGACATACTTACAAACTGTATTTACCTTACAGAGCACTGTGTATGCTGTTTCTTAATTTAGCCAAAGGAATCTGTGTCTTTCTCTTTCAATATTACCAGTATCTGGATTTCATTCGGTCTAGTGCATATTTTGTATTAAGTGTCTACTTGGCACAGTGCACTCAAGCAATATTATTACTTCCAGATGATAGCCATGTACAATATTTAGTTAGGGAAATGAAATAGTAGTAACTGTCCCCACTGTAACAATTGGCAGAAGTCAGTTTTCTAGTTGAGGAATATAGTTACATATAAAAACCTGTTTTTCATTCACAGGAAGTGAGCATTACAGCAACAGAACACTTTCTACTTCTAATATCTGACAGTGGAATGATGTCCATTTCTACTTTTCAGCTATTACTAAGTCTGAAAATGGTTAAATTTCTTTTATTAAATGTTTTGGGTTTCTGACAAAGGTACTTGGAGCAAACAAAAGGTTTTTGGGTACTTTTTAATTTAATAAAAGCCATTGAAATAAACTATAAATCTCTGAATATCTTTCTACTTTTGGGGTAAATAAAGTTTTCAAGCTCATAGGGACATATTCTATTTTTTTTTTCCTAATTCTCATTACTATATTCTATATTAACTTTGGAAATGTTCTTTCCATTTCAGAAGATTAAAGTTTGTCAGTTTTTGCCATCTCTTTTGTGCATATCTGAATTCTTCTTTTTATTTCCTTGTAATCAGCACTGATACCTATTTCCAGAGTCTAACTGATTGTAAAGAAGAAAGACGCTGGGCACTTAAGCTTCACTGATCACACTCTTAGTTAGTGCAGACCAGTATACTAAAAAGAGATGAGTTCAGATAAACCTGAGTGGGCTGTTAACCTTTTTTTTCTTGGGGGGGGGGGGGGGCTGTAGATGCAATAACATTTCCAGCTGAAAGACTCATTCTAAGTTCCTAATGTTTAAGAATGCAAATGAAGTATTGTTTTTTCTGTGCCTGGAGGTGTTACGTGAGAAAACAGAAAGAGGTTTCCAGGATTAGTTCCACAGATTTCCTTTATCATGTAAAATCTCAGGCTGGTTGCAATGGAAAGAATCAAAGAAAAGCAATAGAAAAGACACCCAGAGAAAATGAATTCAATAATTTCCTTGGCAATCACATCGAGAAAACTAAAGTGAACTAAAAAAGTCAGATGTTGGGATGAATCTTAGCCTCCCTCCTTTAAAGAAATTCTAGTTTTAATATTTAGAACATTAAAAAAAAATACATTGGCAAAATACTGATGATCAGTTCAATGACACTAAATTTTCTCAGATGAAATTGTCAAATGTATCACTGAGCTACCTGGCATTTTTCAAGAAATCAATTTATATGATAATGCTTTCATTAAAAATGCAGGTACAAATTTTAAAGTTTTTCTTTTAGAATGCATACTTTAAAGGACAAAGAAAGAAGCTTCACATTTAAATTTGTATGTGTTGCTAAGGTTCTCCTTATGTAAACTGGCCATAGAAATTAGTTATGAAGTTGTACTTTCCTTCTTTTGCACATCACATAAAATATTTTATATCCCTACAGTCTGGATATTAAAAATGAGCTGCTTTCATTTCTCCCTGATCCAATTATTTTTAATGTTTCATGCATACTAAAATTAATTGGTACTTTTGGATTGAAAACGAATACTTTCCCAGTTCAATTTTGGAATATACCTTATAATAACTATAAAATTAGATGAGCAATTTTACAGCGTAAGTAAAAAAAAAAATTAAGATTTAATAATACTTCAATTAGCATGAGGGGATATTAATGCAGATGCCTTGTGACTCAGCTTCCTGTTCATTCCTCACAGTCCATTAATATTTACTGCCACTAGTGAGCAAGAATAGTCAGGTGGTAAACTGGTGAAAGGCTAGAGAGCTTTTGTTTAGTCCAAATATTAGATACTAAATTTAATTAAATGTTTTTAAATTGGTCTGGGATATGATCTGAATTATGTACTTTTTCTATTTCCTTTGAAAATATTTATGTATTTCTTTTAAAATTTACTACAAGCAGAAGTCTTCCCATATTCCTTGCTAAATTTACTGCTTTCTGGAACACATCAAGTTTTCGATACCACCACTGGATAGAAATAAGAGTTATATGGTTTG